>NW_025952998.1:0-178826 GCF_022264815.1 Rhodofomes roseus | reverse complement strand
CCAATGTAAGGAGGTGTTGTTGAAAGCCTGTTCGTAATCGTCTGCGCTCGACTCTACCAGCTGTAACTCCAGGGTAAGGCAGCAGATTATTCTGGCCGCCCACTGAACTCCCGCAAGCTGCGCAACAGCAGTCTGCGTTGATATCTCCGTTGGTGCACCATTATCCCAGCTCGCCACTCGTAAAGCTATCTCCTCTCGTAGCTTCTCGGCCAAACCCTTGCCCCCAATCGCATTGAATTGTTCGTGTCGCTCGCGCCCACTGAGCTCCAACAAACTCAACTGCTGCGTGTTCAGACTACGCATGAGATCGTCCAAGACACCATCGATATCTGTGAATATCTCGTCAAACTCCGTGTAAGGAATGGAGTACTGCGGGGGGATAGCAAGCTTGTACGGCTGCGTGTAGAGGCCGAGCTCTGGGCAATCTGGGTCGGTCGTCTCGGGATACACGACGATGCCGAATGGCTTCTGTGCATGCGCGACAATAGTGGCAGCGATGCCTTTGATCTTCTTGGGAAATGGGGTGTCGAGGTGTCCATGTCGTGACGCATACCGGAGACGACTCTGCACGAGACGCCTAGCCTTCCCACTGCAACACCGCTCAGTAATGAGCATGACCAATTTACTGGTGACGTCATACCCCTCTGTGTTTTTATACCTCCCTTGCTGATGTCGTTTAGCTTCGCGCTTTTCTGCGAGGGTAACGTATTTCGCGCGTCTTCCCATTTACGAGACGAGTCAGAGAAGACGTGTATGATTTCGGAAGAGGGTGGTAGCAAAGATCAGAGTGGGGGTTCCATAGCTTCCGAGGTAGTACATACAAAATGAGGAGATACAAGATACGCGACGGGTATACAGGAGTGGAGCTAACTGAACCGAGACTCCACAGACGAAGCGATCATCCTACTCTAAAGAATGATGGCGACGTTTCCGTTGTTCGCCGCTCGCATGAACGCCGCGAGCGCAGCACCGTACGTCGGGTGGCGCTGGAAAACTGCGTTCGGAACTCCCGTTACCAGGGGAGCGACGGTCATCCTGCAAATCTTTGTTAGTGCATTATGAGTTACAAACGCTGACAAGCCCTACCAGTCGCGGAACACCCCCACGGCTTGGCCACGGGTAATGCTATACCACCGGATGCCCCCGGCAGCTTCTCCAGGATCTATGTCCTCGACGGCGCGATGGTAGACGGCGCCACCGCAGTTGCCGCCGCAGGTGTCGCAGGTTCCACCCCCACGCTCTTCGTTGCCGACGGCGGTGTGTACCATGCTGCGAGCGGCACCTCGATGGCCTGTCGCGCCCGTTGTGATCCGCACGGCAGGTGAAGAGGGAGGAGCCGGGGGAGCCGGGTCAGGAGCTGTGCCGCCACTGCCGCCACCCGCTCGGGTAACGTTACCTGCGGACGTCGAGGGCTGAGGAGCTGAGGTCGCTATGAATGATGAGTAACAAGACAACTAGTGCCAGCGAAGAGACTTACTTGGGGGGCTACTGGCTTCAACATCTCGCCATATTTGACGCTCGGCTGCTGCAACTGTCTTGAGCACGTCTGAACAGGATACAGAACGGCGGGAACAAACTTACATTCCTGCTCCGTGACGAGGCGAAGGGCCTCCATCACCTGCTGTAATTGCTGCAAGGTGAACCGCTGCTCACCGTCCGAGGCGGACTTGGCGACCTTCTTCCCGTCATTTGCCATGGTAATGCTGACGCGGGACGACTAGGAGGTGGTGCTGCGACGGGTCTGGCTGCAAGCGGCCTCTTGAGATCGGCTCATATTTATAATTTGCGACCGGCCAAACGCTCGCACGGCAGCTGGAGTCAGAAGGTCATCAGTCACGGCATGCTGATCGTGCCATTGACCATACCTGGGATGACTCTCGGCTATCGGATGTCCACGCCCATGTGCCGTAGGTTCTGCGGCCCAGATCCAGCGCGATTGTGGTGCGCATAGTGGACGCGGCCTATGGAAGGGCGCGACAAGTTATTGCTTCCGTACAGACGCGACGCAGTGGTTCGCGAAGCTGATACATTGCATGCAACAAGCGTCAGTTCGTTACGCGACGAGTAGAGCACGGACTTACCTATTTTGTTGTCCCTGAGTTCAAGACGCGAGCTAACAGTGTCGCAACTGCAGCGTATATATCGACCTAGACATACATGAGAACCACGGCTTCGAACTAAGTTACAACACTGTGACTCACCATCATGCCCGCACGTCGTTGGACAACCGACGCTGAGCTCGAGTTCTTGCTGTCTTATCGAGAATCGTTCCGGTCGCATCAGCTCTCACACTCACTCCAACGTTTCTGGCCCGATGTCTACAACGCGTGGTTCACTGCGTTCCCGGAGAAGTCCAGGATCCTTCCAGACGTCGAGGGCGAGCTATCAGAAGAACAGCAAGCACTGCTACAGAAGTCTATCAAGACTCGTCAGAGGGTGCGTGCATCTCTCGCGTGATGACAGATATCTCACTGACGTACATGCAAAGAAAATCTACAATTGGTACAATAACCTAAATTCGCAGCAAAACCGCAAGGCGAAAGCCACGCGGGTGAACTTGGATGTTCTCAGGCCGAAGAATTCACGCACCTTGAAGGACACCGAGTTGTACTCCCGTAAGTACTACAAGGATCGGATACAACCGCTGGTGGAGACCGAGTTGGGTGAGCGCGAGGTTTCGAAGGTTGAAAGAATCGAGGTCATCAAGCGGCGGACAAGGGAGGCGTACGATGCCGAGGATGCGGAGGTTAAGGCGGAGATACAGGAGGAAATACGCGCTCTTCGTGCCTCGAGAGCGGAGCGCGGCACCTCTGAGGGCGAAGGAACCGAGGAAGTCACGGATGAGCATGTTATCAACGCCATTGCTAGTCAAGCGTACGTATCTCAAGCTTGTGAATGTATGTGCTAGACTCACCTCAACGTGTCAGACTGCTTGATGATCTACCTGCCATTCTCCGTCAGATCTTTCTTGAGCTGCATCGTAAGACTGGTTGGTATTTCTTGGTTCTGGCTGCTGGAGAAATACCTGGGTCGGACGGTCAATACGAGACCATTTCGTAAGTACTCATACTCGTGCTCAAGATCAATTAAACTCACCAAATGATTAAGATTCCATCAGGAAGGGTCCGACGACCTCGAGCACAACATTGGGAGACTCAGCAACTTCGTCGACCAGTTTGTCAGGCCCTTCCTCGAGTATACGCGAGACGAAATCAGTGAGTGGTATAGCAGAATAAGAAGGGAGGCAATGAGACTTACCCGTGTACATAGACGATGCAAAAGCATCGAGGCAGAGCACGAGCTCGCCTGCTCGGAGTCCTTCCGTGGCCACAACAGTGTCGCCGGTTACAGAATCGAACACAGTCTCTCAGGCGTCCACCCGCACTGAGGTAGAAGCTGTCGGCGCGGACCAATTGTCGTCCAACGGTCCCACCAACACCGACGCTTCAACCCATGACAAAGGCAAAGGGGTCGCTCGTCCCAGCGGGACCTCATCGAATGCCGCCGTGTCTTCCACAACGACCGCCGCGTCTTCCACAACAGCCGCCGCATCCTCCCCAACGGCGGCCACGCCTCCTTCGACTGCCGCAGCACCTCCTTCGACTGTCGCCGTGCACCCTTCAAGGACCAACCCGTCTCCATCGACTGCTGGCCCGTCTTCGAGTGTAGCCTCATCATCTCATGCAACTACTACCTTGTCGCCTCATCTGTCAGTTGCCTCGTCTACCATTTCCCCGCCGACTGTGGGCACACCGTCTGTCACGCCACCCGCGATCACCCCGCAGACGATCGTGCACCCCACTGTCACAGCTGCGCCTGCGCCTGCTGCTTTGCCGGTTGGTTCGTTACACCCGTCCCCTGCGACCGCGGAGCAGCTGGGCGGGGATGGTTCAGTGGCCGGGCCTTCACAGGTGTCCCACGCGTCTAGTGCAGTCTCACCAGTGCCTAGTTCTAATATGTTAGAGGTACCTTATGAAGCATTGGACGATACTGACTATTCAGCCATTTCGGAGTTCCTCGCTAGCGCAGACGCATCGAACGCTCATCCGGACCCCGGGCCTGGCGCACCGCAGTTCTCTGGAGCTGTACCAACAGCTCTGTGGCCCGCTGGCGCGCAACCGAGTGGTCACGCATACAGCGGGGATATGGACTCCGCAAGGGCGAACCCCACTGCACTTGACGGCCTACCCGCGTTCTCGGCATTCCAGTTCAACCCGACCTCGACGCCCATGTCGTTCTTGCCCAACACCTCGCCTTCTATGTCCAACTTCTCGTCTCCAATGGACGGCCTGTCCTCCACGCAGACACCAGGCCTATCCTGTCCGAACTTCACATTCCCGTCGGCAGCGCCATCGTTTGTCACCTGGAACCCATCCCCGCCATCGGTTGAGCCTCTCCCACACGCACCGGTGCAAGCACCTAGCACGTCGACCGTTAATACGATCTCCAGCCACACAGTGCCAACAAACTCACCTCCATTGACTGCCAATCAAACTACACAGGTGTTAGGCTCCGAGCTCCGCCCGTCTTCGAGTTCTTCAGGCCGTCCGGCAATGACACCTGCGATGATAACAGGATCTTCGTCAGATGCTAGAATGCAGGAGCAACCCAACATGCCGAGTAACGGCAAGCAACAGGAGAGACGCGCCTCGGCCACTGAGGCTTCGAGCTCGATGGCGAAGGCTACGCAATCAGCCAATTCTCAGGTCTCGTTGAGTACCGGTGACGTTTCTCCGTCGCAGACTCGAGATCCCCGACCTGAAGCTGGATCGGGACCCCTTGGACCGTCCACATCCCAATCTACATCATCTTCGCCGCGGCTATCTCCCGCCGAGCCCACTCAACGCGATCCCGCCGAGCCCGCTCAAAGCAATCCGCGCATTCCAAGTGCGCCGCAAGGCCAGACTCAGACCACTGCAGGCAACACGATCACGTCAGAAGGTGGAGGGCTCCCTTCAGGAACGCCGACCGATGACCCGGCGAACAGTGGTGATCATGGTCGACCCAAGCGAGCCCGTCGCCGACCTCCGCGGCCGGACGAGTCCCCTACTCTGCAAGGGAAGGCCAGCGCATCGAACGCAGACACGGTGGCGACGGCGGGTAAGAAGAGGCCGGCAGGTGTGAGGAACTCGAGCGGAGCGAAAAAAAAGCGTACTAAGTAGAGAGTTTGATACGTGCTCGAAGTGTTTGTGGATAGATCGCGCCTTGCGTGGCCTACTGTACAGCGGTATAATGTATCACGGAACTGTTTGCAGCGAAACCTATTGCAATACTGAATTTTCGTTGCAAAACGAGCTACACGGCAAGTACGCACCATACGATTCTCTCCGGGCGTTGCTGCCAGTGTTGCACCGTCTATTATACTTGCAATCCGCGCGCAGCCTGCTCACCAGTCACGACTCCTGACCCAATCTAACATCCACGGCCACCTTCTACACAACGTGACCCAAGACCCGTCTTCGCCGACTTGCTGTGAAACTTGACGGAAAGTTGTGCCAGTGGGCGCGACATGTGTGTGGCTACGTCGTTTTGTATCGAACCTAAGGGTGCCAGGAGGAAGAGAGGGAAGAGTGGACGGAATCCCTTGGTCTATAGCATGACGATGGCGCCAAGGAGGGGAAGGAGGAGAGGAGGAGGGTACCTACAGTCGAGCGCTGCGAGCAAGCTGTAAGTGAGGACTTAGAGGCGATGATGATACGGCCCAATATCCCACGGTCACACAGCGCGCTAAGCGCTGTACGCGTGTCCCTACCCTTAGCCTAGCAGGTTCCTCGGCCCTCGTTCAACGTTGCCTAAGTTTGCAGCCTGCCTAGAAATGGCTCGTTGAAGAGAAGCTAGGGATGAGCGGTATGAACAGCCGTTACATAGGTTCAATATATGTTTGAACCTTTGACGCGAGCAACGTAGGCGGTTACCTCCACACTGCCAGTGAGCGCCGGCTAGAAGGAAGCCGCACGTGCATGAGTTTCTAACAGCCACGATCGAGTGACGATGGGCCAGTGGGACGGCCGCCCATTATGGAAGCCCTGGTAGCGCTGGGCGTAGTGGCCCGATTAGGAAGCTGCGGGACGCGGTGCCCCGAAGCCCAACCTACCGTCGAGGACCCGGCGGAGCGTACCGCCTGCTGCTGCCGAGAAATGGGGTCTATCACATGTGTGATACTCTCATGCATGAGGTATCTACAGGGCGATGTATAAAGGATATGTAGCCAGGCGTGCACTCATACATCAAGTGCATGCATCATATATAATGGATACGTAGCCGGATATGCTCATGCATCGCCGAAGCATGCAGCGCGATGTATAATTCATACATTAAGCGCGTCGCGCGATGTATCGTTCATACATTGCGGGTCTTTCTGATGTATCAGAGCCTGCCGTGCAATGTATGATTTATGCATCAACTGCCGGCCTGTCAGTTACAGTGTTTGTGCATGAGTCCTGCACTACAACTACAGGGTATTTATGTATCAACATGACCGTTACGCCTGCCTTACGACTGCGTGTGGGCGGCCACGACAATGGGCGTGTGCAGGCACTGGCAAGATACTATCGCCGCCGCGCCCTACCTCTGGAGCTCGTTGTCACTCTCACATCGGAACACCCAGTTCGTGGAGTTGTGCATCGTGCGCTCGCAGGACGCGCCCCTCTCTATCTCCCTCCGGGTAGATGATGCCTTCGTCGGAAGAGGAGAAGGGAATGAACTGAGTTGGGTCCTAGACCTGATCACTCTGCATCGCTCGCGACTCGCAGATGTGAACATCCACCTTGATTCTCGCCGCACGCCGGAGATTCGGCCGGCTCTCGACCGTCTCGCGCACCTGCTGCAATCGTCTCTACCTCGACTCACTGCCATCAGCCTGGCGAGAACAACCGACGGTATTGTACCCGATGGATTATTGAAGTTGGACCCACTATGCCATCCGGCGATGCGCAGGGTCGAGCTTGCTGGTATCGAATTTGGCAGGCATGGTCTGCAAATCTCTCAATTGACGACGCTGGTTCTTCGCAACATTGACAAGGGGTACTTGGTCCTGGGCGTCGTCACGAGTGTAGCATCGTTGCTAGACATCCTCGAGGCATGCGTGCAACTGCGTTACTTCACATACGAGAAATGGCAAAACATCCAGAGGAAACCGGTTGACCCAAGCCGCATTGTGTCGCTACCGGAAATGCGGCGTTTCCATGTGCTGGGCTACCTGGCAGACATTGGCCGGATCATGCCACACATTTCGCTGCCCCGTCAAGCCGCACTGCTGTTAGACGTTAGTCGCTACAACTTGGCGAATCCATCACCCCTCGGCGCCATACTACCACGTCGTTCTACGCACTCAGCGGCCCTTGACGAAGTGGACGTCGTGAAGGTTCATCACCATAATCATGAGCTTCACGTCGTCGCATTCTCAAGATGCACATACGATGGGGAGGTAGCTCTCCGTTTGGCATACCCGTACACTACAAGCTACGGGGATGATATCATCCTCCTGTATAACATTCTGCGTGGTTTCGGACACCTATTCCCGTCTTCCTTGCAGGTCCTAATCTTCGACACCGACGTAGAGCGCATCACCCTGGAGGATTGGTCATTGGTACTGCGAACCTTCCCGGGACTTACAGGGTTGAACGTCCATGATATATCACGGACGCCCAAACAGTTCCTCTTTGCAATCGCTTCTGCCTTGGAGCCCACACCCACTGGTGTCCCCTGCTGCCACCTACAGAAGTTGCGCCTGACATATGCGCCGCAGAAGGTGAAGAGGAGCCTGAAGATGCTGAGGGCTCTTCAAATCGCCCTGCAAAAGCGTGCTGAAGCTGGGTACCGTTTGCCGAACCTCCGCCTCGAGTTCAAGCAGCAAGCCGACGACGGTCATACTGTGAACGACGCCCTACAGTCGTCAGCGAAGTTTCTAAGGCTGCAGCGGGGCTTCGAGACGTCCACAGGCTCAGTGACTATCATCTGGGGAGACTGAGGTATGTGCAGACCGGACTTATCCCACTGGCGGAATACTGACACGTAACGACTTTCGTAGACGGACGCGACGGATGATCGATGATAGCCTGAGTGATGCAAGCATGTCCGCAATATGATATCGTCATTGGCTGGGCTATTGTACATAGACTTGCAGCTAGAAAAATCGCATCTTCGATAGCCTATGCAGCGACGTCAATATGAGCAGGTCTCAGCGAGCGAGATAGCATACCTGACCCGCGCACACACGGCTAGCAAGAGTACCAGCGGTGCTACGCCGAACAATATCACGCGCAGAGCGAGCACGGTATTTCGCGTGGTAAAATGTGACCAGATACCGGCTAGGAACGCCGTGAATAGCAGCAAGGGGAAGAGGAGGTACCCGGAGAGCCTGCGCGTTGCGACGTCAGCGGGTACGAAGAGACCATTCAGACGAGACGGTACCGGTGGTATTTCCAAACAAGCTTCGCGCTGGAGTTCCCGCCAAAGAGACGTCCGTCGAACCAAACACTCCCAATACCGATGAAGACTTGTACAACCATCCAGAATACACTGATGTAGCCAAGGATCTGTGCGCGCCGTCAATAACTCACTCTTGCGGTACGCAAAGGAGACACTGACGCCGTGCCATGTTGTTGCGTGGTGCGAGCCATGCGAGGTCTTGTTCCACCAGATGGCCAGCGTGCCGAGTAGCAAGGCGGGGTAGCCGCCACAAAGCATGGCGTACTGATGGCGCGCGAGGCCTGCTGCCTTCGTCTTTGGCTGTGAAGTCGGCTGAAGTGTTACGATGCCTGTGCTCAATCTGATCAGCGACTGTTCACGGCCACGACTAATCAGAAGCGGCATTGAGTTTCATCGCAGATGTCGCGGGGCATAGCAGAGTGAACATAATATATTTTTCAGAGACCAACAAACACATATTAGGGAAAGAGGCTCTCAGCGCAGATCACCATCGCCAGTGCTTGAGAGTTCTCGACGAGTGTGCTCCTACCAGCGATAGCGACGGAATGCATGAGTCGTAGCCGCCAGAGCGGGGCCCGGCCGAAACACATGGGGGTAACTCTCAAGATTATGGAGCGCAGATTCCGGTCGCGTATGCCCGACGCAGCCAAACGCTAGATCGGCGATGGGACCCACCATATGCTAGCAAACAGATCGAGAGACTTTGCAGTATGGGATGCCAGAAGAACCACCCGAGCTTCACAGGGTTGCCCACGAAAGAGATCACCCATGTTCCCATGAGGAAGACCTATAATTGCATGGGTAAATCAGCATTCAAATACAAGAGTGTAGTCTCTCACCCCTGCAGCGACCTTCCACGGATCGAAGTGTGAGCGAGGCTTCTCCTGGGCCTATGTTTAGCACTCACGTAGGCCGCGATCTGCGCGACATGGTCTCTCGAGCGACCCTCCGTTCGAACGATGTCGGGATCAAGCACGACGTCCATAGTGTCCTCCACAACATCTTCGACGATGAGAGGTGCATCTTCTTCGTCTCCTGGTCCATGCTCGTCGTGCGTGAAGTGTTCCGTTTTCGGCGTCGGCATGAGGGCAATTGCACCGCTCATACTTGCGAGGCTGATTCGACTATGGCAGACTCACGGGAGAGATACACGTTGTATGGCGGCTAACACGTCCATCGCAGCGCTGGGTTGCGCCTCCTGCGTTTGTCTTCTCGCAAGGCCGCAGCAAGTGAGCGTTCCGCCATTGCGGTATCCGGCAATGTCCGGGCCCTACTCACTGGTCCAGATCGGATCTAGATTGGTACTGCTACCAGCCCGACCCCGTGCCACCGACCGTGACCATAGCCTGATGGCCTCAGCCAAGTCGACCTCGGGCGGATTGCCCTCGCCGCCAACGCTTTCGACGAGCAATCTACCACCACCATGAGACCCTCAGCTCGCCGCCTTATGGCCTTGACCCTATCCGCGACGCGTCCGCACTCGGTCAGTTTCATCGGACTGGGACGCATGGGCTCCCCGATGGCCTATAACCTGTTTTCGAAATCCGTGGCGGAGAGCGAAGGAACCGCACGCTTTGTCGTCTGCGATGCACGCACCGCTGTCGCTGAAGCGTTCGCCGCGGACTTTGTGAAGCAGTTCCCCGGCACGCAGGTCGACATCGCAAACTCGCCCGAAGAGTAAGTACGCATCTCCATGTCATGTCTGAAGCGCACCGAGCTGGACAGACATCAATCGACAGAGCCGTGCTGGCCTCGCAGACCGTCGTCACTATGCTCCCATCCACCCCGCACGTTAGGAACGTCTACGCCGAATCCGGCGGCATCCTCCCCGCACTGCTGAGGCTGCCCAGAGAGGCCGTGCAGTCGACACTCTGCATCGACTCGACAACGCTCGACGTCGAGACCGCCCGCACGCTCGTGGCGAGAGCAGACAAGATCGGGGTCAGAATGGTCGACGCGCCCGTGTCCGGCGGCGTCGCTGGTGCCAAAGCGGGCACGCTCAGCTTCCTCGTCGGCGGAACGAACACCGCGTTCGAGCTCGCGCGCCCGACGCTCGAGCGCATGGGCAAGCACATCATCTACTGCGGCGGCTCCGGCGCGGGGCTCGCTGCCAAGATCTGCAACAATCTCGTCCTCGGCGTGCAGCAGATTGTCGTCTCGGAGGCGATGCTGCTTGGCCAGAAGCTGGGCCTTCAGCCGAAGGTGCTCGCGTCCGTGATCAATACCTCGACGGGCGCGTGCTGGGCCAGCTCTGTGAACAACCCCGTCCCGGGCGCTGTCCCCGACAAGTCTCCGCCCTGCGAGCGGGACTATGAAGGCGGGTTCGCGACGCGGTTGATGCTGAAGGTAAGACTGGATCTCGCGGTGACGTTCAGGCTGTAGTTGCATCGGTTGAATGCCCTTATGCAGGACATGGGCCTAGCGCTCAACATCGCGGAGTCGACGAAGACCGCAATGCCTTTGGGTGCTGCTGCGGGCGAGATTTATGCAGAGGTCATCGCGGACGACCCAGACGCCGCTGAGAAGGACTTCTCCGCTGTGTACAGATATCTACGATTGCCGAAGAACAAGGAAGATTAAGCGGCACGGTGTACTGACTATCACTCAATGTAATTTTGCCAGATATACATCCGTGCTACATCATGCGCGGGGCTGCGTGTTCACTTTCTTGTCGCCGAAGTCTACTAGTACCAGACGAGTGCATTGCTTGTCGTGAGCGATGTCGAACATCTGAAAGGAAATCACCGTTGCGAGAGGAACCGGCACTGAAGCGACCCGTTGCAAACAGAGAAACATGGGTATCCGCTCACGCACCAAAGCATGTACACACATAGGATACGTACTCCTTGATCGATCCGGTTCAAAGACTCGATGCGTGGTGTCATACACAAGCTGCTAACACATAGTTGGCGCCTGGTGTGGTTTGGATGGTCGAGGTCCAATACAAAACGCTGATCTCATCCGTCGACGCACCACCCCGATCGTGTTTGTGTGGGTGAAGCTTGCTGCTTCAACCGCGCTGTCAGGTGACGCGTGTAGTACGATACACGTAGTTACTGTGGCTAAAAGGAATTCCCTCCTCCCAGCCGTTCTGGCGAAGTTTGAACGTGAGGAATGTCGTGACTAATTGATTTGCCAGATAAGGATAGTGGGTACGAGCCGAAGAGCCTGCCTCTCTTCGAAGTCGGGAAGGGTGAAGATACTATACATAGTATGATACTAGGAGCACAATCCACACGGATGGTCTCATTTCGCAGTGACGGTACGGCTTGGATATAACACAACCCATATTCGAAGCTCACTCGGACGCATATGCGGGCTTTTCCCAAATTTTGAACGCCATCGCCCGAAAGAAACGTCGACATCTTTCCCCATTTCCTAGCCCAGCTCCCGGTACTTGCTAATCTTTGGTCGGATCTGGGAATACTAATCGGAGTCAGTGCTTCAGTTTTCCAAGCCAGTGAGTGACGTAGGGATCTAACCGTCATTCGAGTCGGTGACCGGGTGACCGCATTATGTATACCTCCACATGCTTGCGACTGGTTCATTTCCTGCGTCCTCAGAAGCTTGCGAAAAATTTGGTGGATATCATCAGCTCTCCTGTTGAACCGGTGAACAGTAGCTCCCGCTTCGATTAGATCTTTGAGATAATCTGTCTTGTAGTCGTGCCACCGTCTTTGGGGCCCCACGACGTTTTGTTCACTTTCCGTTGGTGCTGATGGATCACGATGTTCTTCGTCGTCTTCCGGCCAATTGGTAACGAGGAATAACAACCTTCGTAGTCTGCCCCTCCTTCTGAGGTCCTCGAGGAAGACGTAATTGCGATCCCGCCGGATATTATCCCGTGGTCGACTGATGTCAAGAACGAAGATGATCGCTGCATATGGGCTAATTGGCAACGTCAGGACTGCTTCTTTCCGCCGGTAGAGGTGCATGAAGACTCACCGCGACCGAGTTTCATTTCGTCTGTGTGTTAGCGAAGCAAGTGCATCTTCTATTTGGGGCAATCCATCGATGTCGGGGATGTCATACAAGGTGACACTGTGGGATTGAGCGTCGGGATCATGACAACTCACGCTCTGAATCTGCTGGGTGCACTGTTCCAAGCTCGCTTCCGTTTCGAGGTCTGCGCCGGATATGATGTTGATAAACTGGACGCCATAAATTCAGTATTGGGATCAGTGACAGCGGGCTAGTAGTACACTACGGACCGTTGTCTTTCCGCTACCCGTCCTTCCCATCACCCTGTAGCCAAAAAGAAGTATCAATAGTGTTCGGTTCGTAATACTGAATACTGAACATACATAATATCACGTTCAACCGAGAGCTCAATCGTACCGTTAAGAGCTGAGCCTTCTGCATTGCCATCATGATGCGAAGGCACGAGAGGCACCGACAGCCTGAGCGGAGATGATGAGTGCACGGGAGAAGGCGACAATGTGACAGAATGCGCGTGCAGCCCAGTGTGTGAGACACGCGAGGGCAGTCTGGCTAGCGTGGGCACTAGAGAAGGCGAGCGTTGACGACTAGGCGGAGGCGGAGGCGTGTGTGTACTATGGAGGGCCGAATCTGGTGCGGGAGGAGGCAAACGGCGCGGGGGTGTTGGCGGGCGCGATGGTGTAGTCGAGCCTGCAGGCAGAGGTGCACTGACAGGTGTCGTGGACGTGAGTGAGCGCGGAGGAGTAGGCGAGTGCGGAGGAGTAGATGAACGCGGAGGAGTAGATGGGCACGGAGAAGTAGATGAGCACGGAGGAGTGAGTAAGACCGGAGGGGCAGGTGAGTGCGGAGGGATAGTTATATTCACAGAGGTAGGTGATCGCGGGGGAGTCGGTGAGCGGACTGAAGGAGGTGAACTGGGTGGAAGGAAATCGGGCGAGCTAGTCGGTGGACCATCCGGCTGCCAGTGAGGCTAGTGAGGTTGTTGAGCAGCAACACAGAATACACAACGCGACCAGACTCACGACTTCTCGAAGTGGACTCTCCGATGACTGCGCATTGATGTTCATCATGTGTTTCAAAATATTCTGAAGATGAGAGCTGTGACGCTGACTCAGGTCCCGTTGAAGCTTGTCTCTCTCGGCTTCAGTCTTCTGTAGCTTCTGACGGAGCGTCTGGAGGTCGTCCCGCAAACGTTCTACGTCCTCCTGGCGATGCCTCCCGGTGGCCTCGTCTCCCTCCTCTGGGCCTCTCCGTGATGACCCATCCACCCGGGCACTGGTCTCCGGCGACTGCTCTGGCTCTGCGAGCTCTTTCTTCAATTTGTTTACTCCACACTGCTGTTGCGTACACTTCTGCTGCAATTGTTGGTCGAATTCGTAACCTGCGTCCGTCTGCGGGATCGTCTTGCCCTCGTGCAACTCGTCCTGAATACGCAGCGCCTTGCTAGGGAGTCGCAACAAAGCCGACAAAATTCTGACCGCAGATTCGGGTGTGTTGTGATGCCGCGCGATGCAGGCGCCGCCATCGCAGGCTGGTTTGAAGTAGTTTTCCTGAAGCTCTCGTAACCTGTCCTCGCCCGTTTGTGGAGCGACGGTATCCCACATAGTAGTCACGATAGTGACATTCTTCATAGCGTCGTCGCCGCAGAGCTTGTGGAATAAGCGGAAGGTCTGCAGGCTGATGCCGGCCTGCATTCGGTTTTCAAATATACGGTGAAAAAAGATGACGCCAGTGAGTTTCTTGCCGCCGGAATATCTGCAATGGTACATACCAGTCAAGACATGATCATAAAGGCACGATATGAACGACCCACGTTTTCCGCAAAAAAGTAGCAATTAACTTTAGTATCTCTGCCTGGGGCAGCTCGGTGTGGTCGAAGCCTGGGGTGTCAATCAACGTGATGTTCGCGTGTCCGAGCCGTATCGATGCAGTCTGTATGTTGCTTGTGCATGATTGAGGCCCGTATCCTACTTCCAGCCCGGCGTTCGCAACACAGTTGATGAACTATTTTCGGATTTCAGCACATCATAGTATTCATCTGGGCTGCGAGTCTTACTGTGGTCTTTCCGCTTCCCGTACAACCCATGAGCCTAGGAGGTGCGTACCGTCAGCGATGCATACGCTGTGATCGTGGCGTAACATACGCTATAAGCTTTGGTTCGTGTTCAGCCATGTCAGAGTGGCTCGCAGCCCAGTTACAGAGGATCGTAGGGCTGCCAGAGCTCGTCCGTGGGATGTTATACTAATGGCTAGGATACCCTTCAGGCTTCAGCTGCAACGTGCCGGTGGCGCAAACAACGTACTGAAGTCGATCTCATCACATGTTCACATGCAGCCTAGACACGCCTTCAGTCCAACTTCAGTTGCGTATAAGTGGGATGCGTGTAACTGCGAAGTGCACTCATGAGTTATGCAGAACGAAGGCGGTATGTTCGCTGCTTCCGGTCTTCTACTGCACGCAGGCCGCGTGCAATTGGTTCTCGCCATTCGATTGCATGCATACGCGCGTCTCCCAAATTGTTCGCGAAGACAAGGAATGGGGCCTGCTGAATGACGCTAACATGAAGCTTGCCGCGTGTGATGCGCATGAGTGGGATCCCGATCTTGAACTGCGAGCCGCATACACGATTTATGAACTAGAGGATACTACATCAGCTCTGTATGGCAATCGAAACCGATTATGCCGCGGTCGATATTGCTCACGCTTGACTTGCCCGCGCCTGTGGGGCCAGTGACCCTAATCGAAAAACGCGCTAAGGACACTTTCGAGATCAATGGGCGCGATGGAACTCACGCAAATAGCTTCAGGCTTTCGAGCGCCATTGTGTGCCCGCGGAGGGTGTCGATACGTGATGAAGGTGCGCCCTGGTCCGCATGCTGTGTGTTCACCTTGACCGCACTGGACGCTATGACGGCGACTTCGTGTCTTGCCCTGTGCCACGTATTTCCAGCCGCGCCGGAAGGTGCACGGTGTCTCATTACACGTGTAGCGTGTAGTAAATCGCTGTGTTCGATGATCCGCGACATACCGTGCAGATGTCACAATGTGCCGGCGCTTCGTTGCGGCGCGATAAGTATGTTGATTATAGCTGCCAGAGTGATGAGATGTAATTATGACACCCCTGTGGCATAGCACGAGATTTGTTTAGCGGTCTAACTCTAACATACATAGGTCGGCCCTACCCTCAGGCCACAATGCATGACTCTGCTGAACCGTACCGGAGTTTGCTCATGACCCTACGAGTCTCGGAGAACATGAAGGCTCAAGTTTCAGTTCCTTCGGGCGATGTTAGACGGAAAGGTATGCGTACTCGTAATCCCTAGAAGGGCTTTAACGATAGTTGTCGCTTGTTCGCCGTCTGCATTCTCGTCAGATGTGCGTATGATTGCTCCTGTTCTGAGGTATCTCTCGAGCGAACATTGTTTGAACTCGCTGCATCGTTCCGATGCCTTGTATTGTTGCGACTGATCCTCGCCCGCGGCAGGGCAAAATGTAACAAGAAAGAAGACGTTATGCAGCTTTCCTCGCTTCTTGAGTTGGTCGAGAAGGCGAAAATTGACATCCGAATCGAGACGCATGCGTGAACGGCTTGTATCGATGACGAATATGACGGCCGCCCACTGTGGTCTACTCACTTCTAAGTCAATCTGATCCACTCAACATGGATGGGGGAAGATTACTCACGGCTGCTCGTCTTCATTCGTCGGAATGACTTAAGTCACCACATCTTCTGTCTCTACGACATGACTCTAGATGCTCGCTACACGTGTACAGCCGCAACACGATCTGCCGCCATTCAATGAATATAGTACACAGGCTGTGGCAGAAAACTGACCGTTGATGACGCGCACACGCTGCATGATCTCGACGGAGATGGACGATGTGTGTGTCCAATAATTAGCGAGCAGAATAGGATAGCGGGCATATCTTCATAGCGAACATGACTGGCTGAGAGTGCCGTGCGATATCCCAAGACCATGAGGACAAGGCCCACGGCACTTCCAAACGGGTCCGGAGATTGCTGAAGCTTGAAATTTAGCCTCGTGGATTCTGCGCGTTTGCTGCGCCTATGAACCCGTATGCACATATTGAATGCCTATGACATGAGGCACGCCGTGCGGGCACCGCACGGAAAGATTTCCTCCTCTATCAGTACACAAGACGACCACAATGAGACGCATCACCCACGCTGATGCAGCGTCGAAATCGACTGTGTCCTGCCAATGCAAGCCTCGCTTCACATGACTGCAAATTCCGCCGCACTCAGTGGCGCCGGCATCTGGCGCATAGTAAAGAGTTGTCATGCATACGAGATGCAATCTTCCACCTGTCGCACGTCTTCAAGCCACATCCAAATGTCTGCTACCCAGGTTCCAACGCAACAACCGAAGTTGCGATTCCTGCAATCCACACTGCAGAACTTCCGACTAGTCATCAATCATGTTGTATGGCTAGCGAAAGGCTCACCCGTATCGATAATCCTGTGAGGACATTGATGTTCGTCCCGTTGAGGCACCACACTGAACTTGTTACAGCGTCATGGGCCCGACCGGGACAGGCAAGTCCACGGTTCGTACCATTTACCCGGGAAGTGTCGATTTCTCAACGGAATCTAGTTCATCAACTCGGTGAGCGGCTCCAAGATGCGGATAGGAACAGGTCTTCAGTCAGAAACCGCCGCGGTCGAGAGAACGGAGCCTTTCCAGGTCGGCTCACAGCGCGTCGTCCTCGTTGATACGCCTGGCTTTGACGACACCATGAAATCCGACAGAGACGTACTCACTGTCATCAATGACTACCTTGCACGATTGTACGCACACCTCGTTTGTGATAGCTGTCTGCAATGAATGACGAGTTGTAACAGGCACTGGGAGCACATCAAGATACAGGGCATCATCTACCTCCATCGAATCACGGACAATAGAATGGGCGGCACGGCGCTACGAAATTTCAAGATGTTTCAAGCCATGTGTGGGCACGACGCGATGCGAAACGCGATCATCGTCCTCAACATGTGGGATCAAGTAGGGAAGGAGGTTCGCGAGGCACGCATGGCGGAGCTACGCGACAGCGACATCTTCTTCAAGCCTGCTGTGGAAGCAGGTGCACGTGTGCTGCCTCACGATAGCACACCATCGTCTGCCGTCGCCATATTGACATGTCTCCTGGAACGGAAGCCGGTATCTCTTCAGATACAGGTCGAGACGGTGGACGATCATATGGCAATCGCCCAAACAGCAGCAGGCATGGCGCTTTTGGGCCATTTGGGGACGATGGAGAACAAGCATGTTCAGGAACTGATTCGCCTGCGCAAAGAGCTGGAGAGTTCGGAGGATGAGAAGGAGAGGAAAGAACTGCAGGAGATACGGATGTCATTGGAACAGGCAGGGAGGAAAATGGCAGACGAACAAGTACGATTGCAAGGTATGAAGGGACCGGTCAGGCGACAGACCGACGAACCAGCACCGCCGCGATGGAGACTGCGTGGGATAGCACGTATGGATCGAAGGGGGACAGTGCCATGACTTATTGACGCGGCCTCCGACTCCATGCATTCGTATGATTCAGAGTCGGCAGTGATATGCAGGCCTATAGCAAGTTGTATTGTCACAGTGATCAGGTCTACACAATGGCTAAGTCCAACCGATAAAGCACGTACCAGCGCGACTGTCATGATAATCTCCAGAATCCAGATGGGCCATGCGTGTGGATCTGGAGGAGGCGGAGGAGGAGGCGGATAGCCTCGCACGCGCGTCTCGACTCCTTGACGGCGACAGCGCAGGACAGCGCTTACTTGCCGTCGCAGATGTATGTTCATTAGGGTCGTTCAGGAGGAGGGCGGGATCCATCTATGTAGTCAGAGAGTACGCTTGGAATACAATGTTTGGGCAGCTACGTCCCGCGAGCTATAGACTCGCGATGGCTGTGACACGGTGTCCTTATAGGTATGTCACAAAGTAAGTTACAGTAAGTAAGTACTGTATGCCTAGTCACGGTTGTGATTGCTGTCACACTCACACGTCGTGACTCATCCGACCAACTGGACTGTCAATATTTCAATGGTCATAGTCTACTACGACCTTGGAACTTTGGAAGTGATGTACTTGCCTTGACTGCGAAGCTCACGAGTATGTTGCCTTGAGAGCTTTGCTTATATGGGATCTTTTCAGAACACCAGATCTTGATGCTGCAAGGAAACCTATAGCTATCGAAGCATTCAAGAGCGGTGTAACCATCGTGGCCAGCCTCAGGCTGCTCCCTTGTAACTTACCGACAAGTCTTCATGCCATCGGTAGACGTTGTCCTTCAATCCGAAGCAGATTGAAGAGCTACTATGTGCCTATAGACGTGACTGGTGAGTCGTGTAGTACCATACAGAAGCTGATGCTATTACAATAGAATGCATAACGAAGACGTGCCAAACGGACGACCCTGCTACTGGCAGTGGTAATCGCACTAAGACTCTATAATACGGTACACCTTCCAGCAGAGCAATACCCGGAACTCAACGCGATAACCTGCTCGTAGGAAGCGTAACACGCCGTTACCGCCCTGAAGCTTTTCTTCGTCTCTCCTTATTCTCCGGAGCTCGTCCTTCGTCTTCTTCAATTCCTCCCGCAGTCTCACGATCTCTACCCTCTCCGCATCCCTCATCTCGTCTCTGAGCTGCTGCAACTCTCGCTGGTGTCTCTCTTCTTGTTCTCTCAGTAGCGTAGACAGATCGCGGCCTGCCGCGGTTTCTGGTACCCCCTTCTCTTCATCCACGAGCTCGTGTTGCATCTGAAGCTTGCGCGCGGACTGCGCGTCGATGAGTGATGCCACTATCGATCGGGCAGATTCCGCGTTGTTTTGGTGGCGGAGCATCCGGGCGCCATGCTCGATCGCTGGCTGGAAAAATATTGGCTTGGTCGCTAGCTCCTGCTCCCGTGCTTGCCCCACCGCCTCCGTTACTTCGTCCCACATAGTTGTGACGATGTACACGTTCTTCATCGCATCCGGGCCGCAAATCTTTCTGAACAGCCTGAAGTTCTCTCGCGCGATTCCCCCGACACGACGGTCGGAGATGCGGTGCATGTAGATGACACCGGATAGCAGCACGTCTTGTTCGTATCTGAGTACGTACTGCAATTGAGCCCAAAGACCCGCGTAGGCTGCCAATGACTCACGTTCTCTTCAGGAACTTGCCTATGTCCTCAAGGACGTCCGCCTGCGACCTTGTAGTATCATCGAAGCCCGGTGTGTCGATGAGCACGAGCTTCATGTCGCCCACTATATATGATGCGACATCGATATCCGCTGTGCACGATCGAAGGCCGGTTCCTACTTTCAGGCTCGACCCGCATACATGGTTGATGAACTACGGGTCAGGTCAGGTCTCTCATGTCGTCGACACCAGCCAAACGATGAATCTGCTTACTGTAGACTTTCCAGCACCCGTAGGACCAGTTACTCTGAGGCCAGAAGTTCGTAAGTGTGTCTAGTCTCTATGGTAGGAAGTGTACTTACGCGATCAATTTCAGATTCCGGTTGACGAGCGCCATTGTGTCCTTGAATATCTGTCGCAAAGGGTAGCTGCGCCGACTTTACAACGATGGAAAGATGGCACGATGGCACGTCTAGGTCCGCATCACATATTTGAGGTTGACATGATATTGCAGCGACTCTACGTCACACCTGTAACACGCATTGGGGGCGAGGCGGGAACGTGCACAGTGTCTCATTCCACGGGGAGAACGTAGGTTGCTACGTTTGATGATCCGCATTGCAGAGGTGCTTGAGGTACGCCTGTGAAGTTCAATCAGTTAGACGGCCCGTTGCAGAAAGGGCACGTCGGATCCCGCTCGAAGGCCTGGAGCTGTTGACAAACAAGCCTCGCGAGTTCCGACCCTGGGCGAGGTTGCTTCATACTTGTTTATAGTGGAACCATATCCTCGGTGGCATGAACCCTGGCATGAATCGGCATGCATGTCTCATACTGCGTCCACGCATGTGTGTGCGAAGTGCGTACGTGACCAACTAGCGCTTCAACCTTGAGTCCTTGACTAATCCGAGTCTCGCTAGTGACTGCGACGTCCGATGATGTCCAGGCACTTCCCGTTCCTTGGACTGTCCACGCTTCAGTCCTCGATTTGGCGTCAGTTCATCCGGGTTCGTCATGTTCCAGCTCTGCCGCTACGTATATATCATTACTGAGATACTACTATATGACGACCAGCGTCGAGCCTTTGGAATGTGGACATGATTCGCTGCTAGTCAAAGTAGAACGTCAAGGTACCAAACAGCCTCGGGAAGTTGCCTCACTCCGACTTCAACATACCGTATACCTTCCAGCAAAGCAGTACCCGATACCCGCCAGCTACGCGAAATCCTACTCGTAGGAAGCGACGGATGCTGCTCTCTCCCTGCAGTTTCTTCAATTCCCTTTGGATCCGCTGTAGCTCGTCATTGATCCTCTTTAGCTCCTGTCTGAGCTGCGGAGTCTCCGTGCGATGTGCCTCCGCCATCTCGTCTCTAAGCGCCTGCATCTCTCTCTGATGTCTCGTCTCCTGTTCCTTGAGTAACTCGGATAAGTCTGAGCCCGCTTCAGTCTCCGGCACCTGCTTCCTCTCGTCCACAAGCTCGTACTGCATCTGAAGTCTCCGCGCGGCATGCTCAATGAGCGCAAGGGCGATCGAACGGGCTGAGTCTGCGTTGTTGTGACACCGGACCATCCTCGCGCCCCGTTCCACGGCCGACTGGTAAAAGATAGGCTTCGTCACCAGCTCCTCCTCTCGAGCGCGCCCTACTGCCTCGGCCACTTCATTCCACATCGTAGTTACGATGAAGACGTTTCGTAGCGCGTCCGGCCCACAAATCTTGGTGAAGAGCCTGAAGTTTTCTCGAGCAATACCCCCGACGCGACGATCAGAAATTCGGTGCATGTAGATGACTCCGGAGACTTTCACCCCGTCTTCGTATCTGTGCGTCCAAGCTGTAACTCGATACAAGGCATTCACGCTGGGTAGCTACTCACGTCTTCTTCAGGAACTGGCCGATGTCTTCCAAAACGTCCGCCTGAGACTTTGTTGTATCGTCGAAACCGGGAGTGTCGATGAGCACGACCTTTGTATCGCCCATCATGCGATATGCCACGTCGATATCCTTGGTGCATGACCGTAGGCCTCTTCCTACTTCTAAGTTTGAGCCGCAGACATTGTTGATGAACTATAGTAACAGGACGCGGAGGTCAGCTTCCTCGTTGATCATGCAATAGAACTGCTCACCGTCGACTTCCCCGCCCCAGTAGGACCGGTGACGCTAGGTATCGAAGGTGCATCAGTAGCCTGGGGACGAGGACGTCTGGACCCATAAGACGGAAAGGACTCACGCGATCAGCTTCAGCTTCTCACAATTGTGGTACGCCATCTATCCCGCAGCG
This sequence comes from Rhodofomes roseus, assembly GCF_022264815.1. NCBI lineage: Eukaryota > Fungi > Basidiomycota > Agaricomycetes > Polyporales > Fomitopsidaceae > Rhodofomes > Rhodofomes roseus. Next base: position 157,038 of record NW_025952998.1, on the reverse strand, counting down.
TCTCGGGGTCCTAGAAACTGGTATGGAAGTCCGCGCTGGGTCCGTCGTTTCATATGTCCGTCGTTTCATATAATGACCGCTCATTGATACCAGGTATACATTGCACTGTTGCCTCGCAGGAATATATTTGCGTCATGAAACACTATCGTATGGATCGTCGCTGTACATGATCCGCGATGCGGAATCATTGCACGAGGCGCTTGTGTCTCGTCCGGCGTGGTTTCTGGGAGCCCTCCGAGCAATCGTCGCGGCCTGATGAATATGAAAGTCAAGCTCCGTATCTCCTACGCGTTTCTGCGACAGACTCCATGCGAGCTATGGAAGTAAACGAGGCCATCGCCTGCACGTAATCGACAGGTGCTGACGGTGCGGTAGTTCATCCTGGCATACACCTTTCCGATTAGCCCAAGCTGAGACGCTGACGTCTTCTTCGCGCCTGTCTGCAGATGCACCATTCCATCACTGCATTGCTCAGTCCGCTCTCCGGAATCTACAATAAAACACGGTCGTGGGGACGGTTTGTACGGTTTGAAAGAAGGTGCCTTGATCACAATGTTTTTGGTAACACTACTCACGCCATTGCGTGTCATTTAGGGCGTACGTTTGGCAGTCTGCTAAGATCCACAGCCTCATGTTCTTACCCACACGCAGCGGCAGCTGCGGCCCACGCCATGAACCTCGCTCTAGCCGCATTGCTGATCTGAGTGCTGGCCAGAACTGCTCATCAAACTCGCGGTATCACCCATTTCAACGTAACAGAAGCAAGCCATTCAACCTTGCGCTGCAACGGAGGCAGCTCTGCTTCTCACGTACTGCGCGGCGTTGCCCGTAGTCTCGATCGCACTACAGACCCGCTTACGATGATCTATTACATGTCATGAACCCTTAGGGTACCTAGGGTACCGAAGTGTCAGTGAAAGGCCGTGGCCCATCTTCACGAACCCCGCGTACCCGGAACAATCCACACTGCGCGCGACCACTCACTGGACCGCAGCGTCCGACCTCTCTTGCGACGGCGAAGATTCATGGCGGCCCTTCTTCGCAGGCGCACTGGCCTGACGGCATATATCTTGTAAGTCCAAGACCTTGCTCGTGTACGAGTCATTCACGAATACGTCAGAGTCATGGGGTCGACGGGTACGGGAAAGTCCACAGTTGGTACAATTCTGTGCTACAGTCTGCCTTATCTGAGCGAATGTTAGTTCATCAACCTAGCGAGCGGTTCAGACTTGCGAGTCGGGACAGGGCTCCACTCCCAAACGGCTACCGTCGAGCTATCGAGATCGTTCAAACACAAGTCTCAGCGGATCATCATGGTGGACACGCCTGGGTTTGATGACACGGTCAAATCCGACGCAGACGTGCTTACGACGATTGCGACCTATCTGGAACGATTGTGAGTTAGCCTACCTACGTTACAGAGTCACAGGTCACCGCCGACCCGCACTACTAGGTACCGCAAAGGTATTCGAATACGCGGTATCATTTACCTGCATCGCATCACGGACAACCGCATGGGTGGGACTGCACTGAGGAACCTCCGAATGTTTGAAGCCATCTGCGGAGAGCCCGCAATGGCGAGCACAGTCGTCGTTCTGAATATGTGGGATCAGGTTCAGCCAGGCGTCGCTGAAGCGCGCGAGACAGAGTTGCGAAAGAGTGACATCTTCTTCAAGCCTACGGTGAACGCGGGCGCACAGATGAAGCCTCACTGGGGCAACCAGGACTCCGCCGCTGCTATACTGGACTACCTCGTGGCCCGGCGGCCCGTGGTTCTGAAGATCCAGCACGAGATGGCCGACGAACACAAAGCGATCCACACGACATCCGCTGGGTTGGTACTCTTGGGGGACTTGGCGGCGAAGGAACTCAAGCATGCCGAAGAATTGCGGCGCATTCGCGAAGAGAGGGCGGAGGCGCGGTCACGCAAGGATGCGGACGAAGAAGGGGGTTTGGAGGATAGTGAGAAGAGCGTTGAAGCTTTGCGGCGCAAGCTCGCGGAAGAGCAGCAAAGGTTGCTTGAGGCGACGAACCAAGCTTCCGATAACCACGGGGGTTTCCATAGGAAGTTGATCATGTTCCTACGACGTCGACTGCAGCTTGGCCATTGACATAGCTTCGCACAGTGGGTATAATTTAGATACTGGTCATGGCATTATGCTGCGTTGTATGTATGATTTGAGCAATGCACAGGATCGCTTGTAGCTCTAGATCTGCTCAACTACTATCATACTTTTGAGTGCGGCGCCACAACCTGCCAGCAGTCGTACGTGAACTATGGCCGCCATATACTTACTTATGTCCTGCAACAAGGCAACATGCTCGTCATACCTAGTCTTTGGACGCATCAATGTCGTCGAAGACCTAAATGTCATGTACGAAGGGAAAGCAGCACTACTCACGACTACACAGGCAGCCGATACATACCACTACTGCACCAGTGCACGCGCGAGCAGCTGCGTCACTAGTCACTGCGGACAAACCCCTTTGTTTGGCGTCGGATAAGTCTCAGATCATCGTTAGAATGAGTATATCATCTCGAAATCCGAGCATGAATTATTATCGGTGACCGAACATTGAAAGGCACGGCTCCTCATTGGCTGCCTTTCAATGTTCGGTCCAGGAAAATAGATAATACTCGGATTTCGAGATGATATAAACGTTCTGACAATGTTCTGACGATGTAAGCGCTCCGTGCAACCTGCTTTGTCCGCAGTGAGTAGCGATTCAAAAATTCAAAGCCTAGCTCTCTACCATAGGTTACTAGAGTAGCGACGCTAGTATTACAGCCCTAATGGCTGACAGCAATTACATTAAGACGCGCAGACTACGAAAGCGGGGCAAATCGACGCGGACTCTTATAAGGTAGCGGTGAAGCGAAATACGAATATGTGAGAATTGCGGAAGACGGAGGGGACGGAGAGACAACACAGAAGTGAGGAAGCTTGGGGGAGGAGAAAGCCAAACAGCACATCCAGATGAATATTCATGCCACATCATTATCGTCGTTGTCATCATCGGCACCAGCACCCAAAGCGAAAGGCTCAGTACAGTCAGTTGGAGTCGGCGGCGGTATCGAGGCCGAGGTTTAGTAGGAGACACGGAGCCCGCGCAGGACGAGCGTGGCCGCGATCATGAGTCGTTCTTCGGCCAGCTGCCCTCCGCCTTGAGCTTCGCGATGAGGTCGTGGATCTCGACCTCCGTGAGCTGGGGGTGCTTGGGCTTCCAGCCCGTCAGGCGCTTCAGCTTGTCCGCGTTGAATGCGATGACGTGCTTCTTCAGGTTGTAGATGTCCGTGTAGGCGGTGAAGTGCGTGTTCGGCACAGGCGGGTTGGACTCCGTGATCATTGTCGTCCATGCAGAGACGTGCGCCTCGTTGATGTCCTCTACCACGTCCTCCAGCTTGAACTGCACAGCGTTGTCAGACGACCAGCCCATTGACTGATGAGAGCGTGAGCCCCACCTTCGCCACCGTGTTCACCAAGAAATTGAAGAACTCGAACGACGTTCCGAACGCCTTCGCGACGCGCGTTGCAACCTCGACCATCGGCAGCTGTCCATCGTCCTCCACGTTGAAGAGCGGCGCGACAATCTTGCGATCCGGCGGAACCATCTCCTCGACCTCCGCTACCTTGCTCTTGTCGTTGTGGAACGGGATCTCCTCGCCCGCGAGCTCATCCGCCTTCGCGCGCCCGCCTACGCTGGCCATCCATTCTGCACACGCCCATAGGGCTGCCGCAGCGTCATCGGCGTGTATTGTGTGCATCGGGTGCTTGCCCGGGGACCACCTATACGGACGATGAGCTCAGAACGTGCGTAACAAGCGCGAGCATAGTGACGCACAGGCCCTTGACAGGCTGTTTCAGATAGCCGTACACCGCCGCCATAGAAATCGACGACATGACCGCTGAAGAGAAGAGTGTCCGTTGAGTATGTGCGCGAAGTGGATCGGCCAGCAACTCACGTCCGTAGTCAATATAGGGTCCATAGACCAATGCTTTCCTCAGTATGACGAGGTTCAGCCTGCGGAAATCGAACATGAGCCGACATCTCCACTCGTCAAATGCCCAACTTACCCCTCGATCGCTCCCAGCGTCCGCATCGTTTCGTGCCACCACGTCCCTACCACGCCGTCCGGTTTGGGGTCGTCCTTCTCGCTGTGCGTGCCCTTTTCCTTGCACTCGTAGAACGGATGCATGATGCGCACATACGCCGCCACGCCGCGCTTCGCAGCCTCGAGCCCGACGTGCCGTGCCATCCGGAGCGTGTTGTTGATTTGAATGGCTTCTGGGCGGTCCCATTGCACTTCACCTGTCAGGTCAAACACGTACGAGTACGGCTCCTGACCTTCTGGAGGATCGAAAGATGCAGTGACAGCGGCTAAAAGGCGACGAGTTAGGAAGGGTTGCAAAAGATGGCAACGTGCGCTTACAGGCCACGGTCAAGTTCGCCTGTCGATACGTCACATTGAATTTCGTCAACACCTCCTTGAACTCCGCGCCGAGGTATCTAGAGATCTGTTGAGTGCAAGAGGGCAACTGTAATGGGCTCAACGTACGTGGTGGGCGGTGATACCGAGTACTTGTCGACTATCAGGAGATTCTGTTAAAGCAATGTCAGTAAGTTGTGCATGGCCCGTCAACGCAGATGGGAAGCACGGCTCCCGACCACAGCTGAGACTTCCAGAGATGCATATGCAAACGACTACCACAAAAGATGGTCTGTAGAAGGCGAAAGGGGCTGTCCGGGTACAGTGTCACCAGGGAGGGACAGGCGCATGTCCATTCGGGTTCCCACATTCACAACGCGTATGTCGCATGGCTGCAGAGCCGCAAATCCTCATCTCGATCACTTCAGCCACGGACAGAAACGTGCCCAGTGCGAGCGGTCGTGGAAGACAGACAAAGCTCAAGTAGACGCACCTCCACAAGAGACTCCCCTTCGGACGGTACCAGGTAGGCAGCCAGTGCACGAGCGCAAGTGTTCACACCGCCTTTGTACAGCGATCGATACCACAGAGCCCCACAATCTCGTCAGTCAATGGTGTGCAACAACTCGAGGAGCCACGCACCAAAGATGATCGCGTTACGCTTAGCCATCGAGGACGCTGGGACTGACGATCGGGCGGTGTTGCGGGTGGTATAGAATGAACGAGAGCGGAAAGGCGTCGGGAGCAGTAGGTGCGGGACCAGAAGCGTTCAGCAGCGTCTGAGGATGGGTATGACGGCGTGGGGATGGACACAGATGACTGCAATGGACGCAGCGAGGACGGGGGGATTTGATTTGGGACTGATGATATCTCAGCAACAGCGAGCGATGAGGCGGCGTACTATGCCCCAAAAGGCAACTTTCGTCGGGGATCCTGGTAGAGTGTGCGCGTGAGCAAGCTGGCACGAGACGGTGAACGAGTGGGAGGGGGAACGAGAGCCGTGGGCGAGATGAGAGTCGTGTTTGAGCCCGTCGCCGCCGCCGTCTCCGACTTTCAGCCCGACAGCGCCTCCCATAGACGCCCATCCCCTGCCAGGCCTGTTCTAATTCATCCTCCTCTTCGACGGAACTGGCATGCGACTTGCGACTCTTACAGCTGTCGAGGTATCTAGTCTGCTCAGGGCATCTGACATCGACAACCAACGTAACTGACATCGAGAAGGTGTCCACAACGGCGAACGCCTACATACCTATGATCAAAGGCGCATAAATGGTGCGTGGTCTCCGTGTGGATCATGACCGACTCTGACGACTCTTCCTGACGCATGCATGGCCGTATATTGTAATTGCTCAAACTCGACTGTCATCGTGTTCGTCAACGCAGGGCCCACTGAAATGTGTTCGTGTCCTACGATCGGTGTCGGGTGCACGAAACGCGTCCACAGCATGTCGACGTAGCGCCCGACGTCAAAAAACACCTTTGCTATTGGAAAGATGGATCTGTTCTCTGCCTGCGTGAAGGAATGATGATGTTCCTCGTTGGCCGGCAAGGCATGCCAATGCGGCGTCCGTGAGGTAGAAGACATGAAGCAGCGAACATACAGCCTTCTTTCTGGATTACTCACGGGCGCACTTCGGAGACAGACGCCACCGAAGGCTTGCCATCGAGTTATGCACGCTGTTTGAGCCACTGGCACGGTGACGGATTATTGTAGCTATAATATTCCACGGACGAGCGATGACAGTTCTGCGATCCTCTGCGACTGGGTTGCGAGCCACTCTGACATGGCTGAACACGAACCAAAGCTTATAGCGTATGTTACGCCACGATCACAGCGTATGCATCGCTGACGGTACGCACCTCCTAGGCTCATGGGTTGTACGGGAAGCGGAAAGACCACAGTAAGACTCGCACGCCCAGATGAATATTATGATGTGCTGAAGTCCGAAAATAGTTCATCAACTGTGTTGCGAACGCCGGGCTGGAAGTAGGCTACGGGCTTCAGTCATGCACAAGCAACATACAGACTGCGTCGATACGGCTCGAACACACGAACATCACGTTGATTGACACCCCGGGCTTCGACGACACTGAGATGCCCCAGGCGGAGATATTGCGATTAATTGCTACTTTTCTGCGGGAAACGTAAGCCATCCCATCCAGTCCGTGCCTTGAATCAGGTTTTGTCTTGACCGGTAGCATTACAGATATTCCCGCGGCAAGAAACTCACTGGCGTCATCTTTCTGCACCCCATTTCCCATAATCGAATGTCCGGCATCAGCCTACAGACCTTCCACTTGTTTCGCAAGCTTTGCGGCGAGAACGCCATGGAGAATGTCACAATCGCCACTACCATGTGGGAGACCGTTGATCTGCCAACGGGCGAGGACAGGTTAGGACAGCTTCAGGGGGAATACTTCAAACCAGCCTGCGATCGTGGTGCCCGCATCGCGCGGCACAACAACACGCCCGAATCTGCGGTCAGCATTTTGTCGGCTCTGTTGCGACTACCTAGCAGTGCGCTGCGTATCCAGGAGGAGTTGCACGAGGGCAAGACGATCCCGCACACGGACGCAGGCTACGAACTCGACCGACAATTGCAGGAGCGGTGTACGCAGCAGAGGTGTGGAGTAAACAAATTGGAAAAAGAGCTCGCAGAGTCAGCCCAGTCGCAGGAGACCAGCGCCCGGGTGGATGGGTCATCACGGGGAGGCCCAGAGGAGGGAGACGAGGCTACCGGGAGGCATCGCCAGGAGGACGTAGAACGTTTGCGGGACGACCTCCGGACGCTCCGTCAGAAGCTACAGAAGACTGAAGCCGAGAGAGACAAGCTTCAACGGGACCTGAGTCAGCGTCTCAGCTCTCATCTTCAGAATATCTTGAAACACATGAACATCAATGTGCAGTCATCGGAGAGTTTACTTCGAGAAGTCGTGAGTCTGGTCGTGTTGTGTATTGTGTGTTGTTGCTCAACAACCTCACTAGCCTCACTGGCAGCCGGATGGTCCACCGACTAGCTCGCCCGATTTCCTTCCACCCAGTTCACCTCCTTCAGTCCGCTCACCGACTCCCCCGCGATCACCTACCCCTTCGATCTTACCTACCCCTCCGCACTCACCTACCCCTCCGGTCTCATCTACCCCTCCGCACTCACCTACCCCTCCGCACTCACCTACCCCTCCGCACTCACCTACCCCTCCGCGCTCACCTACTCCTCCGCGCTCACCTACTCCTCCGCGCTCATCTACTCCGCCACGCTCACCCGCATCCACACGCGCACCGACACCTGTCAGTTCACCTACGCCTACAGGCTCGCCTACATCATCGCGCCCGCCAACACCCCCGCGCCGTTCGCCTCGTCCCGCTCCAGTACCGGCCCCCCATCCACCTCCGCCTCCGCCTAGTCGTCCACACTCGCCTTCCCCCTCTCCCCCGCGTACATTTATCGACCACAGCGCTCCACAACTGGTGCCAACCAAGCCAGAACCACAATGTGAACCTGACCTACAACTGCATCCTAAATCTGTCCCACAACCGCTTCCCAAATCTGTCCCACAACCGCTTCCTAAATCTGTCCCACAACGGCCTTGCAAATCTGTCCGGTCTCCAAGCGGCTGCTGTTCATGTTGCATCATATGTTGACATTGTACGATTTCTGTTTCCTGCCCTTCGTGTACTGGTCGGCGCCTTGTACTTCCCTGGCCGTGGACCTCGTTCGTATACATATCACTGGACGTGTTGACACCTTTCCGAAAGATTCATTGGCGCATCTCAGCAGGTCGGATTCGTGTCGGCAGGGCAGGAGTTTGGGTGTGACAATGGATCCCGTGGATTGCACGCATCACGTATATAACGCAGCATAGTGTCAGTAGTTACATTAAGCATGCGGACCTCAAGTGGAATCACGGTGCGTAGCCGTATCAATGGCCCAGCTGCAACTGACGTCGTAGGGACGTGGACAACTTCTGATAGAAATGCCCCTGGTTATCGAAAGTTTGGTTCGTCGCCTCGAGCAACCTCTGCTGCTCTTCTGCGAGCTTGTGCCGCTTGAAAGCTTCAACCGTCTGCTCAATATCCCCCAAATCTCTCGTCCACCCTGCGTAAATCATCAATGGTCGTGCGGAACGTATCAACAAATTTCGTCGTAGGACGCGTAGGAGTCGTGAAACATTCGAGGTACTCAAGAGGACCAGCCTCCATGCGGGGCAGATCGTGTTAGGAGGTCATGCGGTCGTGTCATGTCTGTCTTGAATGTTAGTATGTTATATCTGTTGATATGTCATTCCGCCACTCACCGTAACAGGGTCGTTCTGAAGAATTTCTTGATAGGTTTGGTTAGGCCACGCATATGGGGCCGGCGGCCTTGGTGAGCCGGGGTGAGGCTGGATGGGCTCTTGTCAGCCAGTCTCCGAGAGTCCTTTTCATCCATCGGACATCTCGTAGGATCATCCTTCTCATCCACGTCCATGTCCGAGGACGTCGCGCTCAGAAATACTCTGAACGCGGGCGCTTCCTGCCCGCAACGGTCCACCGGCGTAACTAAGGTTCGTGTTGAAGATTTCGTGTCATATTTTGGCTGCTGAGATTTGTCTGGATCGGCAGTGCGCGGTGGCTGTGGTATGCGCGTAACGAGGTGTCGTATTATGTCGCGCGCGGAACTGGCGATCCTGTCATGGTGGAAGATGACAGCGCCGGCGTCTACAATAGGTTTGAAATATGCCTTGCGGGTGCACAGGACGTCCTTCCGCGTTTCTCGCACGTTGTGACAGACGTCCTCCCACATGTTGAGCACGATGGCGATGTTGGTCAGCGCCTCCTGGGCGCACAGCTCCTGGAAGGCAACGAGACTCTCCAGCGCTATGTGTCCCATGCGATTGTCAGAGATCCTGTGGAGATAAATTGTGCCATGGACGGTGGTGCCTCTCTTCCGCCTGTCGGTAACACGAATTGTCAGAAGCCGTCTTCTGAAGCTCTGCGGACTCACTGACATCTTGGTCAGGTACGCATTTACTAGCCGGACAACCTCCTCAGTGGACTTCGTAGTCATGTCCAATCCCGGTGTGTCAATCAGGATGACACGTTTTGAGTCGATCTTGACTGGTCTTGACAGCTGGATGGTGCGTGTTTGGGATGAGAGGGACGAGCTGACAGCCAAATGCGAGCCGGTCGCAGTATTGACAAACTGGAATGGTTGAGCGACATTCGTGGCTGTACTAGAAACGACTTACTGAGGACTTCCCGGTCCCTGTGCGTCCCATGACACTGGCAGGCACTTCGATGTCACTAGGAGGAATGGCTGGAACACCGATGATACAACTCACAGGACATACACGTAGTCGCCCTTGCGGAATCTTGACTTCACGGCGGCGAGAATGCCGGCCAGACGTGGAAGAATTCGGACCATGATCCGGTACACAGGAGATGCAGTACTGCAATGGTGATACGCGTTGGTGAGGTGGTATGCTGTCGGTTGTCGATAGCCCCACACCAGGGTCCTACGCCCTAGGCTTTTGAGTTCTCGTCGAGTCTTTAAGTCTAAGTCAAACACTAAAGCATGTCGGGCTTCGAGTGTCCGTCTGAAGCCGTCTCGTGTACATTCAATGAGGGTGCATGCCCTTCAGCAGCGTGCCTATAACTCAGCCATGATTTGCCAATCCAAGTTTAGTATGTCGAAGCGGAACCATCCTTGCAGCGACATAGCGTCTTCAAAGGCGCCGACCTGAAATCTCGCACAGCATATGACGCTGCACTGCCAGAGAAAGGACTGAATGCCGATGCATTCGTAGCTTCCCTGTTACATGTAACTTAGAATGTCTGCCAGCATACCAGCGCGCCGACAACATATGCCCTACGAGGCTCGCAGTTACTGGATGCGGCATCCGTAGTATGCGAGGATCTTCGACATGAGGCCGCGCCACGCTTCCTACATCCACACAATTACCGCCCAACACGTTTTATGAAGGCCAGAACAAGGGGGCGAACGGACATATCGCTCTCGCCCGCAGGCGTTACCTCCTCGTACTCCAAGTCGGCATGACGAGCCCAACAGTCGAAGAACTAAGTCACACAGACGCCATGGACACCGAACGCGATGAACCCACTCCCGTGGTCGATGAGCGAAGGGCGCTAGGCAATGGAGGCAAGCCTTCGGCGCGACAATCGAGTCACCTCGTGGACGAAGCTAGCCAAGGTCCAGACGCTGATGGAAGTTATCCTGGAGGCAACGGGATTGTGTCTTCGGTTTACCCTTCGGAGTCTCTGTTACATATAGGAGAGCTTAGAGAAGGGAAGGAACACATACTGTGGGTCGCGACTAGCGTATACAGTGAGTTCCGTGTCCTGATAACGACCTATAGGGTGATCGGCAAGACAGGAAGCGGCAAGACGACGGTGAGCCGGCGACGATGTATTGAGTGACAGAATCCGCGTTGACATGCAGAGTCCACATTGTAGTTCATTAATCTCGCGGCGAATGCGAATCTCCCGGTCGGAGAAGAACACGTGCAGGAACAATGTACCACGGCGATACAGTCAGCTGAGTTCAATGATGCCACGCCGGTGATGTTATACGATGTCCCCGATGTGGTTGAGATCCCGGGTGTAAGGACACAAGTCGCCCCGCTTGACACAGACAAGCAACCGTACGTACTTACCTTCCAAGCACGGCGAGTAGGCCGATACTGATCAGCTCGAATAGTGCATGGGCTGCCGTCGTATACGTCATAGACAGCACGGACAGGCGCGCCGAACTGTTCAAGGAAGAGAACTATCAGATCCTTGACGAGCTCGATAAGCGGTGCAAATTGCGCAGACTATTGTTTCTGGTGTCCAGATGGCCGTCGCAAGAGGACCAAGGGCGCTTGACAGAGGCATTGGGGAGGCGGAGCGAATATGAGCGATTTATCGAGAAGTACCTCGAAAGGGGAGCAATTGTGCGCGAATTCAATCGGGAAATGGGCAGTGAAGGAGCGCGGGCTGCCGTACAGGACCTTCTGAAGACAAGATTGGCAGAAACAGGTACGGACTGCCCGAATTCCTTGTGTGTTCGACCGTAGCACTGAATCTCGAGCGATGCGCAGGGATTTGCCGTCGCTGCAATTGCGTTCGCAGACTGCGACAGAGGTTGCCACAGTACTGTATCATATGTTGAAGGCGGACTGGCGTATAGAACAATGCCACTTACCCTCCGAAAGGCATACACCCGGTGTTCGGGCGGGCCTCTGGACAGCATCAGATAGTGGAATGTCAACTGTAGTAGCACACCGTAGAATGCGGACCAAAGGTTCTAGTGCTTGAAGAGGCTCACAGGTCTTGGCTCAGATGAACAACGATGCGACGAGATCAGCGTACGCCCATTGCTCCATTTATGATGATGATGGTCGGAGGAAGGCCGCGCCGGCACCGCGGGCAAACCAGGTTGTTCGAACTCCGAAAACCCCTACGAACATCGGTCCCGCCTGGGAACCTTTACGGACTCCGAATATTGTCAGAACATGCTGCGAACATGATGCGTTTCAGCCGATTTCAGCATCTTCGGAGGCCGAACATGCGTGTTTTCTAACGGAACTTCAGGGATCGAGCACGGGTCGTTAGGCTGTACACAGCAAGACGACGGCCTCAGTTCTCGTGCTCGTAGCAAGCAAGACTAATATATTCAATGCATACCTGTACACAGCAAGACGACGGCTACGAAGTAGGTAAGTTACTGTGTGTAGCGGTCCGGTTCCGGAGGACCGCCACTTACTTCCCGATTTGGTACCACCTTCCTAATTCGCTCTACCTTAATCCATCTCCCTCACTCGTTCGTTCTTTGCGATTCCAGAACATTGACTTACCTTACGAAGCTTCCTCGTGATCTCCGTATGGACGAAAATTTACTCTCTTGAGTAGTATAAAAGACGGGCATTTTACGCTACGATCCTTAGCGTATCTTCGGAGACCAATTCAGTCTTATAACCTGTCCGGCCCGTTGCGCGCTCCTCCCTCTCGTATCGCCACCGACTTCCTCTTAAGGATCGCGAGCGCTACACTTTTTTGACAGAACTTCGACTCGACCTCCGACCACTAGCTTCTATCTCTCTCTCTCTTCGTCGCCTCCGCCAGGAAGACTCGAGTCTGATCAACTTGACCACCGGCCTAGGTAACGTGTTACTCTCTGTCTCTGTTACTGACCATTCTATCATAGATAACGTAATCCTTATTACGTTCACAAAAAGACGATGGCCAAACAGCCTCGTTACAATCTGCGCCATCGACGTATACTATGGTTGGTCGGGAGTTACTCACTATCGCGTTCGGTCGCGTGCCGTTCCCTCGCCCCTCACTCCTTTGACCTCCGCCGTGCAGGGTAGATACTAGGGTGTCTCTAGATACACCCTACGATTTTTCCAGATTTTTAAGTTGGTGCTTGCATCGGGCGGAAAGAATCCGCGGCAGGGTGTCTGCGACGAGGACAAAAGAAGGGGAGTTGCTCAAGACGGTCACGCTCGGTCACGCCGGCATCCGCGTCGGCAAAGGGCAGACACAGTGGGATGTGCCCATTGAGCGCCCATCCGTTGTCACGCCGCGGCACCCAGTCCAAGCTGTATCCCGTCCGCAACAGCAACATGTCTCCTTTCCGTAGATCGGGTGCTTCGTGAGGGTAGCATATCAAGTATATAATGATCCTAAGTACATCACTTTTGCAGGAAAAATCGAATACGGGAGGGATCTGCAGATTACTGCCTGTGCAGGAGGTGTCCTGACCCCAAAATCGTCGCCTTTACTCTCGTAGAACAGCCATAGTATCTTCACCTAAACCCAAACCACTTGTCATAGGTGATGATATAGCATGGATATCACCCCGTGAATTTTCTCTAGTCCACAGAATGAAGGGTGCGAGCTGTGGACGGCATTTTGAGTAACTCCCCTTCTTGAGTAACACTACACCACACATAGTAGGTCGCAACGTACCGGGTGAGTTCCCCACTCATCATTCTCAAAACTCTGATGCCCCGCTCGACAGCTCCGACGCCCCTCGCGACGTCGAAGGCGTCTCTGACGCAGCGGGCGACCCACCTGCTTCCGGGCCTCAGCCGCGTGCGCTGTACAGCCACGCCGCGAGCTCGTGTAACCCTTCCTTGGTGACCACCGGGAAGGCGGACCCTGCGCGAACCACGCAGCCGGTCGAAGTATTCTCGGCGGATGCGACCTTCTCTCTCGAACCTACGAGAGGGGAAGAATCCGTCGAGCCCACGCGTACTCCTGTCGTTAAGATGGAGCCGCGTGGCGAAGGTCAATGGCACTACGTCGGACGCGATGGTAGACACAGCCCCACACCCTCCCATAGGAGCATTCGCTCGGCGGGAGGAAGATTGGAGGGAGGCATCCCTCTGATAGAAGAGCTCACAGCAGCTACTAATCACGCTGAACGAGACATGAGCAATGCTCAGCTCGCCGAGCACCACAGCCAGCTCATAATGGCTTCGCAGCGCGCCCGCTTGGAGTATGAGGAGCGGCTTCGCCAGCTGGAAGCTGAAGGCTGGCACGATGAGCAGCAGTCTTGCGTGTCGTACACCGACACGGCAAGTATGACTACCCAACCGGGTTCCGCTCCGATCAAGGCCGACGAACCGGTCTTAGGGGAACAAGACACCGATTACCCGGAAGAAGAATTTGGGGTAATCGAAGAAGTTCCGGAGGAACTCGACGAGGGCTCCCGCTGGGAGTACCTACCCGCCCCGACGGCTCCACCGCCGGTGTTCAGCCCGATGGCCCCGGTCGCTGAGTCCACCGTATGGCGGAACGATCGCTTGGATGAGCTAGCAGAGCAGGTCGCGGCCCTCACCAAGCTATTGGCGGGAAACCACGCTGTACATACGAGAGTAGATAGTAATGCAATACATCTACCTGAACCCGCGTCAACGCCGCAGTCACACATGCCGTTTACTCCGAGCACAGCGGCGACTACAGCGGGTGCTTCGGCCTCTGCTAAGCGTAGCAAGGACAAGAAGAAGAAGAAGAAAGAAAGCAGTAAGGGGAGGCTACAGCCATATGCTCAGTTAGAACCCAGCAGTTATCTGGGTCTAGTACTCTCGGGAAAGCGAGGAACACCACCCTCCGACGACGGGAGTTCATCAAGCTCCTCGTCCAGTTCCAGCTCCGATGCTGGATCTGGGGTGAGCCTTGAGTCCTCCTCTGACGAGGATGAGGTGCCAGCTAAAAAGAAGAGTAAGAAAAAGGCCAAGAAGCCTATGTTGAAACCTATCAATCCAGAAGGATATGATGGACGAGCCGACGCTGAGGCGTTCCACAAGTTTGTACGTCAGGTACGAGAGTACGTGGAGGGGTACAGTCTTCATGAGAAGATGTATGCCTCTACAGCGTCGAACTTCATGAAGGGCAAAGCCTATCGATTCTTCGTGACTACCGTGTCTAATGACCCACGTTCGTGGAGTCTAGATCGATTATTTATTGAATTATTCAATTATTGCTTCCCTGTTGATTATAGGCTCAGCATGCAGGCGAAGCTGCATGCCCTCGAACAGGGAGGGCGTACTGTGCGTGACTATGTACATGAGTTTGAGGAGACCGTACAGATGGTAGGTCTCTTGTCTCCTCAAGAGAAGGTTAACAAGCTGTGGCTTGGGTTCAAACCTCCTATACAAGGAGATTTATGGCTGCGAGCTCTCAGCCCTCTAACGTCGACATGGCGCGAGGTGGTAGACGCAGCTACTCTCATCGAGATAGCACACAGCGCGAGGTCTGGTACATTCGGACGAGCGAAGCGTGTCTCATCTGGGGGTCAGGACAAACCCTCCTCGTCTGGAGGAATTGATTCTACATCTAGCGGCTCACATGGGCAACAGGGACGCCGAGACCGACCTCGCAAGGGAGGATTTTCGCGAGGACACAGTACTAAGGGTCCATCGCCGAATAACTCTTTTACGGCTGGGGGCAACAACAGCACGCAAGGAACTGGACATCGACCGATGCACTCTGGCAATACCCAGAAAGGAGGCCAGAGTTTCCAGAAGCCTCGCTTGTCGGATAAGGACCGAGAGCGATACATCGCCGAGGGGAGGTGCTTTGAGTGCCATGAAATTGGACACATCACACGCAACTGCCCAAAGCGTGGTCACGTCGCATCGCCGAGGAAAGGGAAGCCTCCTGGCGTACCCGTAAACAACGTACAGCCCACTACCGGGACGGCTGCTGAGCTGCGCGATCTCGCCGCTTCCTCCGGCCTTACCGGTACCCTCAACCTGCACTACATCGACTTTGGCCTTGACGACGCGCTTTCCGACGCAACTACGGACTCCATGCCGAGCTTGAAGACGGTCTCGAGCTCCTCTATATCAGAGCCGGACTGCCTGACCGAGGTTTCGTCTTCGGACTCAATGCCTGAGTTACAGTCAGTCTCAGACCTCTCCGACTCAGAAGAGTCAGCTTCTGTTTCTTCGGCTACCACCACCTTCTACTCCTGTGATGACGGAGCCGAAGTGTTCTGTCCAGAGAAGGCTGAGATCAATCTAGGCATCGAAGATGATGAAATATCATTCAGCTCGGAATACGAGGGTAGATACTTACCTCATATCAAGCCCAAAGGCGAATGGGGATACCACTTCGGGGACGCCCACGCAGCGAATGCGGCGCGCGTCTTAAACGGCGTACTCAACGTAGTATACCCGTACCGAGACGAGGACAAGTTGGATATCTACCTCACGCGGATATCCGATGATCAGTATGTCATCGAGTGGTATGATGCAGCTCATTACGTACCAGTCGCGTCTATTCTTGATCCAGAATTCGACATCGCGCGATGGTACTTCCCGCTGCTGAATGAATATATGGGTGGTGAACTCCTGTATGAGGATGTACCTAGCTGCCCGCTGGGACCCGCGTTGGCCTCGGAAGTCCGGGAGGCCCTGTCTCGTCTGATCGTCACCCCGGGGCCTGATGATCTCGACTGGCCAGGTGGGACTCGGTTCGCGACGGTACAACGTAACGGCTATGTCGAACTACACGACCTCTATCTCGCGTTTGAGCTGTACATCCCAAACGAGCTCCTTGAGAATGCATACCTTGATCTGCGGAACTGGTATGCCCAAGTACTGCGCCGGGAACTTCGCCCGGCCGCGTTTGACCTTGACGACCTAGAGGGCGAGTTACCAATGCTCTTTGAGACGCCGAGCAACGTACCGTTATGCGTGGTCGACACCCTATTTCGGAGTTACACCGAATTGCAGTGCTTTGCCGTGAAAGTCAGCAAGAATGACTCAGCTGAATACTTGCAGAGGAATGCGTCCGAGGCCAAGGACATGGACCGTATCATGCCTGAACCTGCTGTCGTGGTTGTCATGATTGATGGTCACCCCGTGCGCGCACTGTTAGATTCGGGCTCTCTGTCTGATTTCGTGTCCACGAAGTTGGCACATCAGCTTCGGCTGAAGACTTATGAGCTCGATAAGCCCTTACCTGTTCAGATGGCTGTACAAGGCTCACGAGCGAAGGTAAACCTCGGCTGCGTGGCCAAAATGGAGTACCAGGACATCAGTGAAGATCGATACTTCGATGTAATGAACATACTCAACTACGATCTCATCCTGGGGACACCCTTTCTGTACCAGCACCGCATCACCATCGGGCTTAACCCGACGAGCGTTGTTGTTGGGAGCAACGACGCGCTTCCGTTAATGGGGAAACGCATGCGGACACTCGAGGCACATGCTGCGGGGATTGTTGAGGACGACCTGCAGAAGTACCGGGACACGCTACGTGAGTACGCGCAATCTATCAGTACAAATGCTATGAACTCACCATTGCCGCCGCTTCGTGACATTAATCACACGATTCCATTGATAGATGATGACATGATCTATTCATGGAGGCCCTCGAAGTGCCCAGAAGCCCTCAGGCCCATGTGGAACGAGAAGTGGGAAGCTTACCTAAATACGGGGCGTTGGCGCATGACGAACGCACGCAACACATCGCCCATGTTGCTTCTCACGAAGCCGGGGACAGGTAAGAATGGAGTACCTCCTCGGCTGCGTACGGTCATTGACTTGCGTCAGCGCAACAAAAACACGAAGAAGCTTCCATCTCCCTTACCGGACATGGAAGGCATCTTGCGGCGGGTATCTCGCCGGCCTTACCGGTCGATGATCGACGGGAAGGATGCCTACGAGCAGATAAGGGTCGCGCCTGACCACGTTGACCGCACGGCCATGGCCACCCCAGATGGGAGCATGGTTAGTCTGGTGTTACAGCAGGGCGATTGTAACGCTGTAGCCACGTACCAATCGTTGATGAACCACATCTTCGGCAGTTACATTGGAGATTTCATGGACGTCTACCTCGATGATATCATCATCTATTCGAATACTGTGGAAGACCACTTACGACACGTTCAGTTGGTGATTGACGCGTTGCGCGCGGAGAAGTTCTACCTCAGTGCCGATAAGCAGAAGTATTTCTGCCGCGACGCCAAGATTCTGGGTCGTATCGTTGACGATTTCGGCATTAGGATGGACCCAGAGAAGGTAGATTCCATCCTCACCTGGAAGATCCCTACGAACAAAGAACTGTTGCGTGGGTTCCTGGGCTCAGTCGGGTATTTGGCCGACGATATAGCTACGATCCGCATTCCGATGGGCATATTGACCTCGTTAATCGGTTCGGATTCTAGCTTTAAGTGGGACCACACTCATCAGCGAGCGTTTGATGAGGTCAAGCAGCTGGTACAGGCTCACCGAGAACACCACCGTATGCCTCTCGATTACTCGCACGGGGCGGATCCTATATGGCTAGTGACGGACGGCTCGCACGGTGGCATCGCTGGCGTAGTGTGCCAGGGTCCGGACTTTCGTACCGGGCGTATCGCCGCGTTCTTCTCCGCGAAGCTCACGGCCGCACAGTCGAACTATGCCGTCCACGAAATTGAGATGCTTGCAGGTGTCGAGGCGATGTTGCGTCATCGCGATATTCTGCAGGGCTGTGACTTTACATGGGTGACAGACCATAAGGGGCTCACTCACCTGTGGACTCAGAAGAACCTCTCGGGGCGCCAGGCTCGTTGGATGGAGAAGCTGTCTGAGTTCAGCTTTGACATCGAATATGTGCCCGGGGTCGAGAACGTGTTAGCCGACGCGCTGTCCCGGATCTATTCCAACGACGCACCTGGGACAGTGCGTGCTCCCTCTGAGTACACTCAATTTGACGAGACCTCTATGGTGCCGGCCCAGCTCAATGCCGTTGGCATATCGGCCCCCGTCTTCGCTGGCTTGGAGGCGATGGCGGTGAGGACACGCTCTGCGACGGGCACGACGACGCGCAGTGTGAGTACTAAGACAGTGATCGACGCGCGGGGACGCCGGGATACGCACCTTGCGAAGCGCGTTGTGCCGGCGCCGAAGCCATCACCTCCGGCGCTGCAGAAGCCTGCGTCGAAGGCGCGTAGTGCGCCTAAGAAGCGCGTTGCGCTGAAGGACCTTCCTCCGCCAGAGACTGGCCGGCCGGAGACGTCGCGCAAGTTCGCCAAGCGTATAACGCGTGTCACTCTGCACGGGCCCCGTGCACAGCGACAGGAGGGCGGGAACCTGGCCGGTAGCGCACAGACCAGGTCAACGCAACCAGAACCTACTAGTAACGAGCATCGTCCGAGGCAAGCATGGGTGTCAGACGAATTGGAAGGGCTTAGTCCAGAAGCACAGGACGCGGTTCTAACTGATGAGCATGAGCACTTAACGCGAGATCATGGCCTTGTTGAACACTTAGCGAGTGAGCTGGAGGGCGTAGATCTCGCTGCGGAAATACGGAATCGCTATCAGGAAGACCCCTTCTTTGATGACATCCTGAGAAATCCTAAGCATTTTAAGAACTTCAGTACTCAAGACGGGTTGATCTTCCTTAAAGACAACTCAACTGAACGCATGTGTCTTCCTAACGTTACGTCCAATGGACGTAGTGTACGCGAGATAGCAATCCGACATGCTCATTCGCTACTCGCACATCTAGGTGCAACTAAGACGTTAGGCTATCTACGCGATCAGGTGTGGTGGAAAACTATGGGACAGGACGTACAGAAGTATTGCGATACTTGTATGACTTGCAAGCGAAGTAAGCCGTCGAATCAGAAGCCATACGGGCTTCTGAATCCGCTCCCCGTGGCAAGCGCGCCTTGGGAAGCGATAGGAATTGACTTCGTAGGACCACTGCCTGAATCGAAGGACAGGGACGCAACGTACGATGCAATCACTACGATTATCGATTTGCTCACCGGAATGGTCCACTTAGTTCCTAGTCGTACGAATTATACGGCCAAACAAGTGGCTGAGCTTATCTTCGCCGAAGTATACAAGCTTCATGGCATGCCTAAAGCTATTATCAGCGACCGTGATGTATTGTTCACCAGTCAATTCTGGACCCACCTTCACAAGCTGGTTGGAGTAGAACTACATCTATCGAGCGCGTACCATCCACAGTCAGATGGATCTACGGAACGGGCCAATCGCACCATTACGCAGATGTTACGACAATGCGTCTCTCCCAGTCAAAAGGATTGGGTCACTCGCTTACCTGGTATAGAATTCGCGTTGAACTTGGCACGTTCGGAGAGTACTGGGTACGCTCCGTTCTTTCTCAACTCAGGACGTATGCCCAGATCTATGATCTGGGAAGATGCAGGCAAGGATGAATATCCATCAGTCCGAGTTTATGCTCAGAAAGTGAAATATGCAATTATGGCAGCTCACGACAGTATCATTGCTGCTCGGGTGAAACAGACTCGGGATGCTAACAGGCGTCGTCGACCCGCACCATTTGTGACGGGAGATTTGGTCTACCTGTCCACTAAGAACATCTCCCTACCTCGTGGTCTTGCACGCAAACTGGCGCTGAAGTACATAGGACCCTACAAGATATTAGAGGATTATAAGAACAACTCTTACAAGGTTGATCTGTCTCGTAATCTCAAACGGCGCGGCGTACACGATATCTTTCACTCGTCGTTACTTCGTATACACGAGCCAAACGACGACCGACTGTTCCCCGGAAGGCTGGACAGTCAGATCGCCGAGCTCGAGGACAGGGATAATGAATGGGCCATCGCCCGCATTGTCTCTCATACCGGCGAGCGGGAGGGCGCGCTGTTCGAGGCCGAGTGGAAGTCCGGCGACCGGACTTGGGTTCCTTATTCGGCCATCCGACATTTAGGAGCACTCACCGAGTATCTTGAACTCTTAGGCTACGCGGATATTACGCAGCTCTCGATCGGGAACGGAGAGCCCCCGGCAGATCCACAAATTTATGTTGGATTTTTAGGGCCTACAGGGGCTACGACTATGCACATAAGGAGACGGCGGAGCCGCCGTCGTAGGCATCGCAAGACTCACAGTTCGTTGCGACCCCACTCTCTTTCTAGTTCCTCTCCTCCCGTTTCCTCCGACTCTCCACTTGCTGCTCCAGAACACTCCTCCTTCTACGCTTATCTCGCCGACCTCTTCAAGAACATTGCTATGGGTGACAATCGTCAGCACGCTTGCTTCCGACGCACCTCCAACCGGCTCGACGGCCTCCTGCGCGATGGCAACACCGACGTCGAGTACTTCTACAGTGTCGTCCAGCTCCGAGCTATAGCCAGCTTCGACCAGCGGCTCCGGATCTACGCCTCCGACGGGGAAGACAACGTTCGCGGCCTGACCGTACCCGGTGGCTACGACGCCTTCGCTCGCATGTGGAGTCGCGACACTGAGTGCACTTACCAGTTCAGCCGCTATGACCCTGCTACTGGTCGCATCGACATCCGCGGACAGCCCATTCCCATCGACGACTTCGCTCCTCGTCAGGAGAACCGTGGTGTTCCGAGCCAGCCCTCCGAGGGCAAGCAGCAGGCTGCTCAGCAGCCCGGCGATGGTGTGTCCGAGGGATCTAGGTCAAAGAAGATCTATCAGCATCTTCTAGAGTCGAACGCCGAGTCCGACATGCGCCGCCGCGGCTTCATCGACGCCAAGAAGGCTGATCGTGCGCGTGCGCGCTTCCAGCGCGAGCTCTTCGGCACAGGTGGCGACTCGCAGCAGCAGCGTCCGCTCTTTGGTGCGGGAGGACCCGCCGCCGGACGGAAGGTAGTCAAGGACGGGCGTATCACCAAAAAGAAGGACATACCTTCTACCACCACATCTGCAGTAGCTCCCGCTACCACCGTCCCCGTCCCCAACGTTCCAGCCACCGCCGCGTCAACTTCTTCTCCTGTTGAGGTGGCCGCTCCCGTGACAGTCGTCCAGGACGTGGAGATGGAGGATGCGTTGAACCCGAAGCTCATCGACTTCAGTGACGACGAAAACGACACGACGCAGACCGAGGAGAACAGCGCGGTGAGGCAGACCAGAGCCTCTTCCGCGAAAGGCAAGGAGAAGGCGCAGTGAGCACCTATAGCTAGGTGCTGGAGGGCGAATGTAGCGGTCCGGTTCCGGAGGACCGCCACTTACTTCCCGATTTGGTACCACCTTCCTAATTCGCTCTACCTTAATCCATCTCCCTCACTCGTTCGTTCTTTGCGATTCCAGAACATTGACTTACCTTACGAAGCTTCCTCGTGATCTCCGTATGGACGAAAATTTACTCTCTTGAGTAGTATAAAAGACGGGCATTTTACGCTACGATCCTTAGCGTATCTTCGGAGACCAATTCAGTCTTATAACCTGTCCGGCCCGTTGCGCGCTCCTCCCTCTCGTATCGCCACCGACTTCCTCTTAAGGATCGCGAGCGCTACACTGTGTACGGGAGGGATAGACAGAAGATCAACTCACCCTCAGTTCTCGTGCTCGTAGCAAGCAAGACTGAGGGCGACGGACGCGAGGGCACAGGTATAAGTGAGCGAGCGGACAAATAGGTACAAGGAACGAGAGGCACGATCGATGTTCATATATAGTAATGAACGTTCGGGTACGGACGGCGGGCACGGCGGGACGGAGCGAACGGAACAGCGCATCAGCGCGTTAAGTAAATGAGTGTAAGGAGTAAGTAACATGGCGGATGAACGGCGGGTATAGCAAAGCCGGAGAGCCGGCGAGGACGACGTACGGTCGTTTGCTCCAACACTCCCCCTCGATCCTACAGGAGTCCGAGCGCAACGGCGAAGTGCTTGACCTTCGGGCTCGGAAGAGCCTTGGTGAGCACGTCGGCAACCATCTCGTCCGTGGGGCAATGGACCAGTTGCATCTTCTTGTCCTGGATGATCCAGCGAATGAAGTGGAACCTAATGTCGATGTGTTTGGTACGCGCGTGGTACTGGTGGTCCTGCGTGAGCGAGATAGCAGACAGATTGTCGGAATTAAGGGGTATAGGCGAGGTGAAGGGGCCGAAGATCTGTCCAATGAGCGAGCGAAGCCAGAGGGCCTCCTTCGACGCGTGAGTAATAGCAACGTACTCAGATTCGGTCGTCGACAGCGAGATGAGCTCCTGCCGCTTCGACGCCCAAGAGACCGCGCCTCCGTCAATGAGGAACGCGTAGCCTGAGATCGCCTTGCGATCTTCGTGCGTGGAACCATCCGCGTCGGAGTAGCCAACTAGGTCGAGCGATGTTGCGCCGTAGGTGAGTTTCAGCGTCTTCGTGCCTGCGAGGTACCGGAAAACACGCTTCACGGCTTCCCAGTGAGCGCGACCAGGGTTCTGCGAGAAACGCGCAAGGATAGCCACAGCGTAGGTAATGTCGGGGCGAGTCCCCAGCGAGGCATACATGAGTGAACCGACAGCTTCGCGGTACGGGATGCTGTGCATCTCCGCGGACTCGGCGGCTGTCTGCGGTGATTGCGCGGCGGTAAGCTGGACGCATCAGGAAAAGCCCCTTTTCAGAATACGTCAAATTGCGGAGTATTGTATGGAATAATGAACTATTTCAACTATTCACCTGTTCGCAATATTATAGGGAATTAGCTACCCCCCCGAACTTTTGTACGAATTTCAGACAATATATTGAGAATGCGAGTGCATTACATGTACCTACCTCGATGTTATGTGCCACAGATTGAAGAATATAGTAAGTATGATTCATTATTGTTCATGTTGTTGGAAGCCTCACACAGACAGAATATTTCAGGAACATTAGATGAATTGTGAGGCAGTACTGTGAACTGTCTAGATGGAGCGAGTACATGTGATGGACAAACGAAGTACTACGAGCAAGCCTTGATTAATTCTATGTCCCAGTGTCCGTGACAAAGAACATGTATGTAAGCTGGAAGTCCCATAGAGAACACGTAACATGCACGACAGAACTTGAAGCTTGAATACAAGGTAAGAGACAAAGTCAAGTTTCAAACTATGTTCCATGGCTCAGAGGCCCGCCGCAGATGCGAGTAGGGTGAAGCTCGGCGTGCCGAGCCCCGTAACCTGCGAGAGCCATTATCGTCATCGTCAGAACCCCACAACGCACACGACACAGTACAACACTTACAGGATCCCATCCCTGCGCGGCGTAGAACCTAGTCGTACCCCCGCTGCACGCGAGGTTGTTCCCGCCCACGACATCATTCAGAGCGCCCATACCCGCCGCGGTGCTACACAGCCACAGGTTCAAGAACCCGAGTACGCTCTTGCCCGCGCCGAGCAGCTGGTCATTCAGCCGCGCGACGATTGCCGCGAACATCGGCGTAGAGCAGCTCGTCCCGCTCACGATGAACAACACCGCGCTGGACTTGATGTCGTACCGCGTGCCGTACGCCGATACGTCCGGGTACGCGCGGCCGGTCGCGTTCAAGAGCCTGCTCGAGTTCGACCCAGGCGCGCTGAGGTACGAGACGACGGCGGCGGACTAGTAGGCGGTCTGTACGAAGCACTGGTTCGAGGAGCCGCCTCCGGAGAAGCTCGCTCCGATCTCTGTGGGCTGCTCGGTCGTCGCGCCGACGGTGGTCACATTAGAAGAGGTCAGAGAAGGACGAAGCAGGCTGGGGCGCACGTACTAGGGACAGCTCGTAGGGAAGACAGGCACGAACTCCGTGCAGCAAATTGCTGGATGCCTGGTTGCCGGACACACCACCGTTGGCAGAAGCGTAGAGGAGGGAGACGCCCCGCGCACCCAGGTGGTGAGTTAGGCAGTGAGGAAGGCCAAGAGAGGGAATACACGTACATTTCATGCAGCATCTCAGCCGCGCTAGCCCTCTCTACTTTACATCCGCCGCGTCCTTCGTGAGCACACTGGCGACGCTTTTGCAGCGTCGCTGGTGCTGTTATGTACTGCTGACTCGTTGGGTTGGACGCGCGTTGACGTCTCGAACATGCCGCGGCGTACCTGTACCTCTGACAGGCCCATGGTAGGCCTGTCTCTTCATGTAATGGCCGCCTTTCATGATCTTGAGGCGCGGACGAGTGGCGGACGAGCGGCACAGAGCAAGGGCGTGGAGGAGGGAGTGAAGGGAGGGTCAGCACTTGCGCGCTGGCAGGACGGACGCAAGCGCTGTCGGACTTGCCTTATGCGGCCTGCATCGGAAGATCCCGAAGTGGGCGTTTAGGACTTGCTCTGCGCGCGACTCTCGCGTCGATCCTCCCTCCACCTCAGTCCTCAATCCGTGCACCGCCTTCACCGTCCCAGCAGCATCCCGCGGCCGCGCCACGTCCCAAATTGGACGCCCGCCGCATTCATCAATCTCCCCGCCACCGCCACCGCTGCCAGCGCGTCGCATCCGCGGTGCTGTCGACGGCGAGGCAGCGCGACCTCGCTGCTTCCCAGCCTTCGCGGATGCGACAGAGGAACGTCGCTGTTCCCGCGCTCAACGCGAAGAACGAGCAGCTGGCGACGCGACGCGCAAGAAACCGGCGCGAGACTGCGCCGCCCACCTGCTACAACAGCCCTGCGCGCTCGCGTCTCAAACGCGAGCAATGCAGCGCAAATGGCATCCGGCCGGCCGGCTGGAGGTACTGCCAGCGACGCCACAAGAGCGTTGCCGGGTACTCTCCGATGGATGGGGCAAGAGAGGAGAGGATGCGCGCGGCAGAGCTTGCGCACATAAGGTACGTTAGCACGCTCACTCACACTCCCTCCCGCTCACTACCACCTCTCAAAGGCATCCGAGGATGCGGAGCAGACGTCCGGTCAAGCGATTGAACTGCTGCACAGGCGACACGCACGGCGACCGCGAGCGGGCGGGGCAAATGCCCCGCACGCAACGACGGCTGACGAACAGATGCCACGCGCGCAAGGTCGAGCGCAAGCGAACGGCGGCAGGTATGGTTGGGGGCGAGGTCGAGAGAGGGCTGCCGGCGGTGAGCAGATGCCGCAGGTGAGTAACACTTCCTGCGATTACACCGTCCTCATCCTGCGCGTTCGCGTGTATCCCCGCCCACCTCCGTGTGTCCCAGCTGCTCGCCCAGCCTGCTCACGCCAGCGTACGTACCCATCCACCCACCACCATGATCGCTCGTTGCACGACCATTCACCTGCCCTCCCGCACGACCATGATTGCTCGCCCCACATGATCACCCCTTGCCCGCATGATCGCCCCTTGCGCGCGTGGTAGCTCGTCGCCCACCTGCATGCATGATCGCATGCACACACGATCGCCCGCCGCACCCGCGTACTCGCACGTTCGCAAACCCATCCCCCACCTCCTTGCCCGCCCGACCCTTCACCGGTACCCGCACCCGTCGACACGCACGGCGACGAGACACAACCAATGAACTGCGCGCACACGAGGAAAGAACGGGCGAGGGCAACTTGTGAAGGGCAGTGGGCGAGAATGAGCCTGCGGCAGCGGGCAGGGCCAGTGCACGGCAAGACTAGGCGGGCGCGAGGGTGAGTGAGCGGGGAGGAAGGCTGGACAGTAGGGATGGGCGAGCGGTGAGGGGGGCCAGCGACCGGCGGGCACAGACGCAGTCGTGCCGCATTCGCAGAGCCACGCAGGATGTCCCTTATCCCGCGGCCCTGCGCCTTTGGTGGAGGAAACTAGATTAGTCTGCGCTGTCGAAGTACAAACGACTATGATACTCATGTAATGTACACCGATTCGTAGAATTGATACAATTTTATCAATGTTTTTGGCCCATATCGCTTGTTCGACACCAAGACAGATATTACTATATCATGTACAGCCCCTCAATGGCATTCTCAGTAATCCCTCGCTCATTCTAACAATACTGGGCAATGTATTGATTGTTAGCTATGTTCCGTAGAATGTGTCTACGTTATCTTTGTTCTGTGCAATATTCATAACTTCTCACGAATTTCCAAAAGGGGGTTTTCCCGATGCGTGCGGGTCCATCGGCGAAGAGACAGGCCGCGCGTCCTCGAGGTTGTACCGGCGGAGGATTGACTCGATGTAGCTGACCTGGGATAGTGACAGGGTGCGCGCTTCGCGGTCACGCTCGACTGCGAAGCCTAGGATCCAATGGATCTCACCTTCATCCGTGATTTCAAAATCCTTCCGCAGGTTCGTTTTTACCTCGTCCATTAGCCCAGCTGACGCGACGATTGTCAGGTCGTCGACGTGCACGCCCATCGCAATGAGCTTGCCACGCTCTGAGCGATAGAAGACGGCCTGATCGACGTCACACGGTGACATGCGGAGGCGGTCCTTCAAGACGCTTCGCAGCTTCCTGTGCCAGCTCCGCGCGCTCTGCCGTAGGCCGTACAGCGGGCGCAGCAGGCGGAGGGCCAGGGTCTTGTCCTCGGTGAGTTTCATGCCCGGCGGCATCGGCGGAAGTGACATGTAGATGACTTCTTCTTCTTCGAATTCCCCATTCAGGTAAGCACTCTTGATGTCCACTTGGTGGACATCGAGGTCGTGGCGCGCAGCGAACGCCAACAGGGTGCGAATGGATGCCATACGAGCGACAGGTGCGTAGGTGTCGAAGAAGTCCACTCCGGGCACTTGTGAGAAGCCGCGAGCCACGAGTCGTGCACGATAGCGGTACACGCTTCCGACAGCGTCCTTCTTCGCATGGAATACCCATCGGCAGCTCACAACGTTCGCGCCCGGCGGCGGCCGTTCAAGACGCCAAGTGCCGTGCGCTGCGAGGGCGTTCATCTCTTCACGCATTGCCTCCCACCATCGCTCCCTCTCCGGCCTCTTCGCCACCTCAGCGACTGACTGCGGGTCCAAGCCCTCAGCCTCGGCGACGTGCGTAGCCATAGCAGCACCGCCCAGCTCTTCGACGAGCTCGGCTACAAGGGCCTGAGCATGAGGGTCTTCCGTGGGGAGCTGGACACCACGCGGTACGTTGTCCACACTCTTTCCGTCGAGTATCTCACTGACTTTCTGCGATGGCTTTCGCACGCGCGACGGCCGCGGCGCTGGCGGCGTCTCGAGTTGTTTCGGGGCGGAAGGTGGTGTGGATGGCTCGGTTGCGACTGGCGGCTCCTCGTCGCCGGACACGTCATCAGCGTCGGATTCGGGCTTGTCTCCAGGCTCCCGCTCCCCCTCAAGCGCGACATCCTCGATGATAGGAGGGGCATCCGCTTCGCCAAAGCGGATGTCATCGGGAAAACCCCCTTTTGGAAATTCGTGAGAAGTTATGAATATTGCACAGAACAAAGATAACGTAGACACATTCTACGGAACATAGCTAACAATCAATACATTGCCCAGTATTGTTAGAATGAGCGAGGGATTACTGAGAATGCCATTGAGGGGCTGTACATGATATAGTAATATCTGTCTTGGTGTCGAACAAGCGATATGGGCCAAAAACATTGATAAAATTGTATCAATTCTACGAATCGGTGTACATTACATGAGTATCATAGTCGTTTGTACTTCGACAGCGCAGACTAATCTAGTTTCCTCCACCAAAGGCGCAGGGC
Organism: Rhodofomes roseus; assembly: GCF_022264815.1. NCBI lineage: Eukaryota > Fungi > Basidiomycota > Agaricomycetes > Polyporales > Fomitopsidaceae > Rhodofomes > Rhodofomes roseus. Next base: position 128,838 of record NW_025952998.1, on the reverse strand, counting down.
CGCGGGATAAGGGACATCCTGCGTGGCTCTGCGAATGCGGCACGACTGCGTCTGTGCCCGCCGGTCGCTGGCCCCCCTCACCGCTCGCCCATCCCTACTGTCCAGCCTTCCTCCCCGCTCACTCACCCTCGCGCCCGCCTAGTCTTGCCGTGCACTGGCCCTGCCCGCTGCCGCAGGCTCATTCTCGCCCACTGCCCTTCACAAGTTGCCCTCGCCCGTTCTTTCCTCGTGTGCGCGCAGTTCATTGGTTGTGTCTCGTCGCCGTGCGTGTCGACGGGTGCGGGTACCGGTGAAGGGTCGGGCGGGCAAGGAGGTGGGGGATGGGTTTGCGAACGTGCGAGTACGCGGGTGCGGCGGGCGATCGTGTGTGCATGCGATCATGCATGCAGGTGGGCGACGAGCTACCACGCGCGCAAGGGGCGATCATGCGGGCAAGGGGTGATCATGTGGGGCGAGCAATCATGGTCGTGCGGGAGGGCAGGTGAATGGTCGTGCAACGAGCGATCATGGTGGTGGGTGGATGGGTACGTACGCTGGCGTGAGCAGGCTGGGCGAGCAGCTGGGACACACGGAGGTGGGCGGGGATACACGCGAACGCGCAGGATGAGGACGGTGTAATCGCAGGAAGTGTTACTCACCTGCGGCATCTGCTCACCGCCGGCAGCCCTCTCTCGACCTCGCCCCCAACCATACCTGCCGCCGTTCGCTTGCGCTCGACCTTGCGCGCGTGGCATCTGTTCGTCAGCCGTCGTTGCGTGCGGGGCATTTGCCCCGCCCGCTCGCGGTCGCCGTGCGTGTCGCCTGTGCAGCAGTTCAATCGCTTGACCGGACGTCTGCTCCGCATCCTCGGATGCCTTTGAGAGGTGGTAGTGAGCGGGAGGGAGTGTGAGTGAGCGTGCTAACGTACCTTATGTGCGCAAGCTCTGCCGCGCGCATCCTCTCCTCTCTTGCCCCATCCATCGGAGAGTACCCGGCAACGCTCTTGTGGCGTCGCTGGCAGTACCTCCAGCCGGCCGGCCGGATGCCATTTGCGCTGCATTGCTCGCGTTTGAGACGCGAGCGCGCAGGGCTGTTGTAGCAGGTGGGCGGCGCAGTCTCGCGCCGGTTTCTTGCGCGTCGCGTCGCCAGCTGCTCGTTCTTCGCGTTGAGCGCGGGAACAGCGACGTTCCTCTGTCGCATCCGCGAAGGCTGGGAAGCAGCGAGGTCGCGCTGCCTCGCCGTCGACAGCACCGCGGATGCGACGCGCTGGCAGCGGTGGCGGTGGCGGGGAGATTGATGAATGCGGCGGGCGTCCAATTTGGGACGTGGCGCGGCCGCGGGATGCTGCTGGGACGGTGAAGGCGGTGCACGGATTGAGGACTGAGGTGGAGGGAGGATCGACGCGAGAGTCGCGCGCAGAGCAAGTCCTAAACGCCCACTTCGGGATCTTCCGATGCAGGCCGCATAAGGCAAGTCCGACAGCGCTTGCGTCCGTCCTGCCAGCGCGCAAGTGCTGACCCTCCCTTCACTCCCTCCTCCACGCCCTTGCTCTGTGCCGCTCGTCCGCCACTCGTCCGCGCCTCAAGATCATGAAAGGCGGCCATTACATGAAGAGACAGGCCTACCATGGGCCTGTCAGAGGTACAGGTACGCCGCGGCATGTTCGAGACGTCAACGCGCGTCCAACCCAACGAGTCAGCAGTACATAACAGCACCAGCGACGCTGCAAAAGCGTCGCCAGTGTGCTCACGAAGGACGCGGCGGATGTAAAGTAGAGAGGGCTAGCGCGGCTGAGATGCTGCATGAAATGTACGTGTATTCCCTCTCTTGGCCTTCCTCACTGCCTAACTCACCACCTGGGTGCGCGGGGCGTCTCCCTCCTCTACGCTTCTGCCAACGGTGGTGTGTCCGGCAACCAGGCATCCAGCAATTTGCTGCACGGAGTTCGTGCCTGTCTTCCCTACGAGCTGTCCCTAGTACGTGCGCCCCAGCCTGCTTCGTCCTTCTCTGACCTCTTCTAATGTGACCACCGTCGGCGCGACGACCGAGCAGCCCACAGAGATCGGAGCGAGCTTCTCCGGAGGCGGCTCCTCGAACCAGTGCTTCGTACAGACCGCCTACTAGTCCGCCGCCGTCGTCTCGTACCTCAGCGCGCCTGGGTCGAACTCGAGCAGGCTCTTGAACGCGACCGGCCGCGCGTACCCGGACGTATCGGCGTACGGCACGCGGTACGACATCAAGTCCAGCGCGGTGTTGTTCATCGTGAGCGGGACGAGCTGCTCTACGCCGATGTTCGCGGCAATCGTCGCGCGGCTGAATGACCAGCTGCTCGGCGCGGGCAAGAGCGTACTCGGGTTCTTGAACCTGTGGCTGTGTAGCACCGCGGCGGGTATGGGCGCTCTGAATGATGTCGTGGGCGGGAACAACCTCGCGTGCAGCGGGGGTACGACTAGGTTCTACGCCGCGCAGGGATGGGATCCTGTAAGTGTTGTACTGTGTCGTGTGCGTTGTGGGGTTCTGACGATGACGATAATGGCTCTCGCAGGTTACGGGGCTCGGCACGCCGAGCTTCACCCTACTCGCATCTGCGGCGGGCCTCTGAGCCATGGAACATAGTTTGAAACTTGACTTTGTCTCTTACCTTGTATTCAAGCTTCAAGTTCTGTCGTGCATGTTACGTGTTCTCTATGGGACTTCCAGCTTACATACATGTTCTTTGTCACGGACACTGGGACATAGAATTAATCAAGGCTTGCTCGTAGTACTTCGTTTGTCCATCACATGTACTCGCTCCATCTAGACAGTTCACAGTACTGCCTCACAATTCATCTAATGTTCCTGAAATATTCTGTCTGTGTGAGGCTTCCAACAACATGAACAATAATGAATCATACTTACTATATTCTTCAATCTGTGGCACATAACATCGAGGTAGGTACATGTAATGCACTCGCATTCTCAATATATTGTCTGAAATTCGTACAAAAGTTCGGGGGGGTAGCTAATTCCCTATAATATTGCGAACAGGTGAATAGTTGAAATAGTTCATTATTCCATACAATACTCCGCAATTTGACGTATTCTGAAAAGGGGCTTTTCCTGATGCGTTGCGTTCGACAGTAATGCGCCGGCCGTCAGGCCAATACACACGGTGCCCTTTGCTTTGGGGATCGTACCCGACCCAGCGCGCCGCCTTTGCGCGCTCGCCAACCTTGCCCGTTGCCACGTCATGCACCCACACCGCTGTACCCCAGACCGGCAGACCGGTTAGGCGCGGTGGGTGTCCGTTGACAGCCTCGAATGGCGTCTTGCCATCGAGTGCCTTGGTTGACGTGCGGTTCTTCAACCAGACGGCGTGCATTACGGCCTCGCCCCAGAGGAACACGGGGAGTCCTGCCGTGATCAACATTGCGCGAGTCTTCTCCATCAACGTGCGGTTGAGCCGCTCCGACACACCGGCCTCTTCATGCGTGTCGTGCACGGAGAGCTTGTGCTCGATGCCGCGCGCCTCCAGGTGAGCTTTAAACTCGTCGCTCAGGTACTCGCCGCCGCGATCAGTATTCAAGAATCTGATGCGCTTGCTGTGGTGGTTTTCCAGCCAGGCTTCGCAGGCCTTGAATGCTTCGAACGATTCGCTCTTCAGCCGCAGCAAGTAGAGCAACGTCCAACGTGTCGCATCATCGGTGAAGCTTATGTAGTACTTCCGGCCACCAATCGTGGCAACGCGCGCCGCGCCCCACAGGTCGGAGTGCATCTCCTCACCCATCTCTTCTGCTCGCTGACCTTCACGAACGGCAGGAACAGGTTTGCGCGTCAACTTCGCGCGTGTGCAGACCTCGCACGCTTCCGGCTCGTCGGAAGGCTCCAGACTGATGCCGGCGATGTGTCCGCGCGACACGAGCTCACGGATTGCACGCGGTGCGATGTGTCCCAGGCGGCGGTGTAGGTCCATCACGGTGAGCTTCTCGATTCCCGTAGCTGCGTTGGCTGATCCTTCGGCACGTGTACGCGTCACCATGTAGAGGCCTCGGGACTTGGGGATGGCGCCTACAGCGCGCCCATCCTTATCGGCGACGATGCATTTCCCACCGGCAAATGTGGTGGAGTACCCTGCGTCGTCGATGCGACCTATCGACACGAGGTTGAATCCGAGTGCGGGTGTGTACAGCACCCGCGTTAAACGGATCGGAGAGTTGGGCAGTGGGTCATTTGGCACGGAGATGACCATGTCACCGGTGCCGGTGGCTTCAAACTGCTGCTGGTTCGCGGCGTTCAGTGTCTGCGGTGCCGTCTCGTGGAAGGTGAGGAAGTCTTCACGATAAGGTGACATGTGATGACTTGCCCCGGAATCATAGAGGTCAATGACAGTAGATTCGGTGGCGACGAGCGCACTGGCAGGAGCGGCGGTACTATACAAGTCGTCGGGATCCTCCGGTTCATCAACTGGATCCTCCAACATCTCGAGCTCCAACCACTGACGACGCTCCTCCTCAACAGCCTGCCTCCACGCAGCGACGGTCACAGGTTCCGGTCCAGCGTCCGTGACGACCATGATGTTGTCAACCCAGCGTTCAATTTCGGCAGCAGTTGTGGCAGTAGGCATGGGATTGGGGCTAGGCAGGCCATCACGTACGGAACCAGAGTCGCTCGACACCGACAATGTCTGCAGGGACGGCATCGAATCCGTGTCCGATATTTCGGTAAGCCCGGTGATGTCGGAGCGAGTGTCGATGTCGAACAAATCGGGGAGCTCATCTTCATCCGAGACAACGGGCGAGGAGACATACGCAGACCACGCGCCAGCGACCTCGTCGAGCGATGCAACAGTAGCGGCGGTGTTGGCGGAACCATCCTTGCCCTTTACGGGCTTGGACTTGGGGGCAGCAGGCTTAGGCGTACCAGATGAGTCACCTCCCTTCGCGCCTTCCTCCTTCGGACTCGGACACTGCATCTGGAAAGTGCGTTTGGACGGTGTAGCACCAGCCTTATTATCCAAGACTCAGTAGCCACGCATTATTACATACGGCTGGATAGCAGACGCGAGATACTGTAGCACTGTATAGCAATGCATACGTTCTGTAGTGCTCCGTAGTAACATGGGTGCTACATGTACAAACACCGCTGGGATAGTACCGGTGAACACCGTGATGATGCCCTGGTGCGATTCAAGGAATGGGTCGCTGTCCGTTCCATACATTGAGTCATGCTTGACAAGAATGGTATACAAACGGCAGTCATTGAAGCATTTGGACCGTGGTAGTACGGAAATACTAAAATAGAGGCTTTACATTGACCTGATAATAGTACATGCATCACTATCGCGCCGGAGACCTATCTATGAGCGTACACAACCAAAGTACTTCAATCGAACCATGCAGAATGTATGAGGATCGAAGTACGAGTTGAAGTAAAACCTTGTGCATAGTTCTGACACGTTATCCGTACTCCAACGCCCGTCAACTGCCCTACCAAACGCTGGCCAGAGATGACAATTACGCACTATCCGGTCGATTTCGATCACTTCGCCGTATGGTTTTTGCTGGCGAGTCGAGGGCGTAAGGATGTACTGACCGGAGTCAGGATCGACGCGGTGAAAGGGAGTCATCCACTCGACATAGGCCAGTGGATGCAACGGTTCCACGTTGTAATGATGAGGTAGCGTGAAGATCGCTCGAACATGCGCCACGCGAAGACCTGCCATGTTTACCCGGAGCCTGACAGTCAGCGAATCAGTCCGCAAGAGATGCTAATCTTCAGACTTACCCTCCAATGGTGTTCCTGCCGTCGTCTCATTTGGTTCTCCTGTGCGCACGAGCGCGAAGTCCAGATGCGCAGCTTTTGCCAGTTGGCGCCCTTGAGCCGGTGCAGGAGGACTGGCACGGACGACGTTCTTGAGGGCGCGTGAGCCAGTGACGTCGATCTGCGGAAGGCGCGTCGCAAGGCGAGCATACAAGGTAAAGCCGTCGAAGGGTTGTGGAGTGAAGGAAGAGCCCTGGCGACGCAGGTAGGCTGTGAGCGAGGCGAGGAATTGAGGTGCGTGATGCTCCTCCATGATGGTCGCCGCTGTAATGCCTTTCAGCGACGTCTTCCTCTGGGTGTTCGGGAGCTTGTACATGACTGGACTACTCGCCGAAGGGACCACTGGCACCGCTGACGTAGCGGTATGGCTATCTTGACGGTGAGTACCTTGCGGCACCACACAGTGTGGTGTTTGGGCCTGCGTCGCAATGGTCGCGGTCGCCGAAGAGTCTCCCGGCGCGCTCACTTCAATTGTATCTTCGCCCTGCTCATCACCGGCTCGTGATTGTTCGGATGCAACGTCCAACGCGCCAGTGACTTGAGGACTTGAGGGCGACCCATCGCGGCACCAAGTCAGATACCGAGCAAAACGATCGACCGCCTCCTGGCGGCGAAGCCAAGTTACCATCTGCGCAACGTAGTCCTTGTGGTTGCTGGCTCGGTAAGCGTCCTTTGCATAGTCGATGTGCAAGCGCTCAGGGGATTCAGTATTGAACCCATCCGCAGAGCCAAATTTGAGGATCATAGTCGCGTAGTGTTCGATCGCGTGAAGCTTGGGGATATTGAAGTGGGACTGCGTGCGCGCGCCGAGCTCGATGAATACATTTTTGTACGCGTGGAAGTCGTCAAGGCTCTGTCGGAGCAAGGCGAGTGTTTCCGTCGTGTGGGAGTGGAGGGCGGCGAGATTGATGAAATCTAGAACAGCACGAACCGCGCGGACAACCTCTGCGTCTGCGCGGCCCATGAGAACACCAAGGAACACTCTCTCCATCTCCTTATGCTCGTGCCCAGTCCACTGCGATACGGTTGAGATCCCGTGCGCAAAGTGTCGAAGCCCTGTGACGTTGCTCATCGCACGGAAACGCGCATCCAGCTCGTCCTCTCCTACGATCGCGGTGCACCATTTGACCACATGGTCCTTGAAGACGCCTTTGTGTATTTGATGCAATAGATCCGGTGTGAACCACTCGAAGACATTCGAATGGGGAAGATCGACCCAGAAGGGCGGATACACGGGACGTAGGCCGAGCTCCTTGAATCGGCGAGTCTCCGTAGTGCCAGCGAGAACACCATTCGCCGGGCTGTCTTGTTCCCGAAGGAGAGATAATGTTTCGTCTTTGTCACGCGCAGGGTAAGCTTCGTGATTTCCTCGACCATCCGGAGGTACCTGACACATTGGACAGCGGTTCTCCATACAACACGCAACAAGGCATTGTTCCGGATAATCACCTCCCAATGGCATAGTGATACATAAACCTCTACTACTGTAGTCCATGGCTCATGCATAAATACTGTAACCTACCTGCTGCTCCAAGCTCACAGCTTCATACATAAATTGCCTGCGCGCCGCCCTACATCGTCATACATAAATGGTCCATCATACATCGCGCGATGTATGGACCAGACGACCCCTTATACATACCCTGATGCATCAGTGGGATGGTCTTATGTAAGCTCTTCCCTTACAGGGAAGTGCTCCTCGGTGAACTCCGGCGGACCACTGCGACCTTGCGGTGCCACGGGCACAGATTCGCGATTCAGATATGATCTCCAGATGGCCTCTACGAGTCTACTGGAGATGGCGGCAGAGCCGGGGAGACCCAATGAGGCCACGGGCCACGCCGTTGCGGTTATCACGTGGTGTCGTTGCTATGCCACGGTCCACCGTCGCCAGGCCCGGATCATTGCTGGCACACTGCTTGAAAGCTCGCTGGGGGCGTTGTTGCTTCTTAGTACGACGTAGCTCCCCGACTATGAGCTTCGCAATCGGCGGCGGTGCGCGCCTCTCAACGAGCCAGGCTGAACCAGGCGGCGCGTATAGAGTGAAGCGCTGGAACTGCGGATGGTACTGCTAGACCGTTCCTTCCTAATTCGGCATTGGGGCAGGCCCCGGCGGTGGTTCGTCACATGACACATGCCTCGGGACGTGGCAGTTGCTTGCCGGCTGTACCTCCTCCTCCTCCACCATCCTCCACCTCAGGTTCCTCCACCGTACTCAGCCCTCGCAGACTAGAGTTCCTCGCGGCCAGCCTCTCCTCATTGCGAACTGCGTGGCGCTTGCTACGACCTTACACGGGATTGACGTGCATGAGCCGGCGTAACTTGCGCATCCCGGCTTTGAGCCATCCGCGGGTTTCCTACCCTATATCTGGAGTTTTGAGGTCGGACGTTCTGCAGGAGTGAGTGGGCCATCGGTAAGTGCATGTTTTGTCCGCTTTTGTCTCCAACTGGACCAGTTGCATCCGCTTTTTGATCGCCAGCCAGTCCCCCGCACAACTCGCCGCGTTCCTCTCCGATGCCCTCCGCGACGCAGACATCCTCCGCCGCGAACTCTCAGCCTCTCCAGCGCACGGCGCCACACCGACCAGGCAGAACACTTCCTCTCCAGCCTCGCCCAGCCTGTCGCTTCCTCACCCAGCAACGCCCAACTGCATACTCCACCTCCTCACCCTCCGTCGCCCATGCCACCTCGTCCAAGAGCGGGCCCCAGCGCCTCTCCAAGTCCGCCGTCGCGATGTATGAAGCTCGCCACCGCGATGGTATGAGACTTGCCAGGTAATGTATGAGAGTTCTCGCGCGATGTATGAGGGTCCCCGCGCGATGTATGAGGGTCCTCGCGCGATGTATGAGGGTCCCCGCGCGATGTATGAGGGTCCTCGCGCGATGTATGAGGATCCTCGCGCGATGTATGAGGATCCTCGCGCGATGTATGAGACTCGCCGCAGGATGTATGCGAGTCGTCAGGCGATGCATGAGGTTCGCCGGGGGATGTATGAGGCTCGCAGAGTCGCCGCCGCGACGTACGAGGGCCTCGGGGGATGTATGAGGCTCGCCGCGAGATGTGCAACAGTCCTCAGACGATGTATGAGGCTCGCCGAGCCGCCGCGACGTATGAGGGTCGTCGCGCGATGTATGAGACTCGCCGCAGGATGTACGCGGGTCGTCAGGCGATGCATGAGGTTCATCGGGGGACGTATGAGGCTCAGAGGAGATGTACGAGTCCACAGACGATGTATGAGGCTCGCCGAGCCGCCGCGACGTATGAGACTCGGCCGGGATGTATAAGGCTGGCCACTGTATGTATGTGGCCCGCCGTCTAATGTACAAGCTTCATCACTTGACGTATAAGGCTCGTTGCTCAGCGTATAAGGCCTGCACTATGATGTACAAGATCCGTAGTATGATGTATGAGACCCACTTGCACAATGGAATTGTTACTGGTCTATAATATTATGCTTCGGGCCTAGTTCTAGTCTGAACATATTCGGGGATGCTCCTCCAAGACACGTTACAGTAAGTGAGTAGCTTTCGCCGTATATCCGCCTGCCGATGGGCATACGCCCGACGACCTTCGGCATGTGCTGGTGTGCGCCCTGCCGTGCCATCCCAGTCCTCTCGAATCTGACCCATCCACCAATTCACGTGCCACTCGAAGAAGACACGGACGCGTCTCATCTCTTCATACAGAAGGTCGCACTCTTCGTCCCAGCGCATGGCCCTCGCGCGTGCTTTGCACCATTCAATACGTACAGCTGAAATACGACTCAGTATCATCACTTGAGAATCAATGCCAACGCTCACCTTCTTGATCATCCTCGTCATCATCACTGCCCAAGCTCCCGCTTGTTCGCCATATCCAGGAGAGGGTCTTTCGACCCTCAGTCTCGTCGTCGAGACCTTGATGCATCGCTCGGACGTCAGTGCGAGCTAGAGGGCGGAGGGCCTTCTGCCATTTGCCGGTGTCGTCAGGGTCTAACGTGAGGAGTGCGGCATGGGCCACGCGATAACGCTCGGCGTCACCGTCGATCTTCGCTTGGATGGTGTCGATGTAAGCACGAGACCGGGTGTTGTAGCGCTGACCACGGACGTGTTGGTCCTTGATGTTGTATAGCTTCGTGCGGGCACGAAGATGACGCCGCATCTGGTCTAAAGAATCGTTTGCCTGGGCCAGACGCAGCCGTCTCTCGATGTCGAGCAAACCCGTGATTGATGACGATATGCGAGGGTCCTTGGCCACGCTGGATGGGAGGTAGAGTGAGATATTTTCGGCTAGAACAGAAGCCGATGAGGCCTCTGCGTCGCGAGAACGCATCACCACTACATGTGGCATGTAAAGCTCCTGTATCTGTCGCCAGGCGTCGATTCGCACTTGCAGAAGATTACGGCGACGGATTATGTTTGCGCGCTGATCGTCCGGAGAATGATTGTTCACCTCGGCGGCATCGGAACGGAGACGTCGTCTGAGTCGCGTGTGAGTCGTGCACAAACCGAAAGATATAGTGGTACTTACTGTGCTTCCTCCAACTCAAGCCCCGCCGTGATCAGTGTACTTGGCGACACCTTATCATGCAGAATCACAAGACTTCCGTCAGCTATACTCGTTGCTTCCTCTTCAGCCAGCTCGCGCCGAACGGCCGCAAGAGTGATGGCTGGGTATCGTTGGCACAATAGCATCAAATCAGTCAAGATGAACACAGGAAAGGAGATAATACGTACGATGACGCGTCACCACAAAAGGATTGAGCTCTGCACCCTCCTCCCACGCCTCGACTTGCTGCTTCCATTCCGTCACTCGTGTCGGGTCTGTGACTGAGGTGAGCTCATCGAAGATGACAGCGTGCGTGGAGCATTCTCCGACGGCGTCCTTCATGCGGTCCATGAGGGTCCTCGCTAACGAGAGGTGAGTTGCCGAAGAAACATCATGGAGCGGTGACGTACTGATATTCGTGACTTTCCGCCAGTTATAATCGCCGAATGCGTCGTCAAGGACGTCTCGGCGAGAACCTGGCCCCATTTCCTTCGTGCTGCCTGAGAACCCATTGATCGCGGCCCAGCCACGCTCGACCGCTTCGCCATCAGTGCGTCCTACACCCTTGACGTAGTTGAATGAGTATCTGGTTTGACAGCTGTCTTGATGGGCTGGTAGATGGAACTTCGGAATTAGGAAGGTGATCGTGCGAGCGTCGTAATCCCACTGAGGGTCGTAGCGAAGCATCCTGTCCCAGAGGTTAACACTCCACTGACACGCAATGTCGTAAGAGACGACCAGACGAAGCTTGTCGCCTCCGGATGTGTGGTGCTGAATGCTGCTAGAGAATAAGTAGTCCATGTTGACATATCTACTCGACGTTAGTGGCGATGTTCTGCTGAGATAACAACCGACGGACCGTTCCCCCTTCTGTAAGTCTCCAACGGAGCACGGTCGCTTCATATCATGCCGAATGCACTCGACCGTAGCTACGCCACTCGCTGCTGTACCGTGACTCCCACGCATGTTTGCAAGCTTGACGGCGTCATGGTTGCTACACGTGCTTGTTTCCTGTACGTCGAGCTTACCATGCTTCTCTAAATGGGTCTTGTATTCCTGCTCGTTAACGAAGTATGCGATGCCGTTATTGAAGCCCGGGTCGGCGTTATCGGACGAGACCTTCTTCCGCTTCAAGCGGAAGTTAGCGTCCATCCCAAGGAAGAGTCGATAGAGCCAGCTGTGAACAGGCATTCAGCACTGGTTGTAGTGGCACGCAAAGCTCTGTACATGGACTGACCTTTGCTCAGGAGGTGATGTTTCCCAGCCATCGGGCAAGTTCTTGCCAGGTTGCGGGCATGCCGGACATAACACCGCGCACGATCCGGGGGTTGTCGCCTTCGCTCCAAGTGGGTCGTGACCACGGCCGAAGCGCTTGAGAAGCTTCAGGTGCATCCACATCCTCGACATTCGCATGAAGCCAGTGTACCTGGACTAATGATAGATTCCGTGAGCAAATGTACAGGATAATCATGAATTTGAGTTCACAATACCTTAATCTCGACGGTCCCTGTATTATCAGTCCTCCGAACGAGAGTGTTGTAGAATTCGAAGCCGGATACCTTTGACTGATTATGCAGGAGATGATATAGCTCCATCAGCCGAAACGTCGCCGCAGTCTTCGGATCGATGCCAGTGGCCGGGAGAAGTCGGGAACGAAGCAGCTGGATTGGCTTGGACTGTGCCGTCTCACAACCGCAGTAGTCGACAGCAACCGCGTTCACACCAGATACATCGAGGACGACGAAGTCGTCACCAAATGCCCTGAGCGGGTTGGGGCACTGGTCGCCGAGCCGGTGACCAAGTTGAATACGTAGGCCAATGGACTTCAGCGTAGTCTTGCGGAAATGCGTCCCGCACCAAGTCTGACAGAGAATGAACAAACGAGACGAACAGACGTAGTGTCAACTCACCTTCACGCGATGAAAGGGGTGGCGGCGATGCTGCGCGATCGTACACGCTCGGCAGTACAGCTGTAGGTCTTCACAATCATCACACCGGACCTCTGCTTGGTCTTCCTCCCCGCAAGTAGCACAGGCCTGGCTCATGAAACCGCATCGGCCTTCAAGACGAAGGAGCTCGGACAACCAGTCATCAATGTCGTGTTGGCGCCAGTTCTCGAGAGGGTTGTCCTACGAAAGCATGAGCGTGCTGTACGAATGCGTGTGATACTGAGGAGTTCTTACACTGATGGTTCGATTTCGGCGTTTGTGAACGTGCACGAACTCCAACAAGTCACTGATGTTATGGAAGATCTCCTGCGGCAATGTCTCGAAGGCCTCGTCATCATGAACGACAAGAGGTTCATCGGGTTCAAGTTGGTCGTTAGTCGCGTCTCCCAGTGCGGAGTTAGTGTCAACGTCGGGGACGCTCTCACGCGCCGGGTCAGGGATAGGTACCGCAGTTGCCCTCAAGGACACAGCTTGCTGTGACGACGCAATCGACACATGTCGGTGGACTGGATTGGGGTTCACGTCCGTGTCTAGTCTGTACGTTTGCACGCCCGGGGCACGGCGGCGGCGCTTTCGTGCGGGTGGCCCAGGAGCGGTAGGACGAGGTGTCGCCATGGCAGACAAGCAGAGGGAAAGTCAGTATGATACTCGAAATAGAGTGTTCACGAATTGGGGGCTCACCATGCACGACCTTGCTGCCTTAGTTGCCACCGGTCGCGCAGGAAACTTCGCGGCGGTGTTCCATCAGTTTTTGGTGCCGCTGCGGCACCGGCGCATGAATGCCTTCCTTGAAACGGGGGTGAGTTTGCCAGAGAATTGATATTCCGGGCTGCGAGCGAACCCACTTGTCCCATTCCGCCTCGGCAGTCTCACCAGGCTTCTGGTGGTTCGCTCTGAACGCGGCGATGGCATGATGGTGGCGTACCTTGCCTCGGAACACTCTCTACAAGGTGTTATTGCATGCGTGAAAATGTTAAATGACATCGGCAGCGACATACCGTCATGTTTGTCAACGAGTATTTGACATCTAGCCGGCAGATGTAAATTTGCCAATTGCACGGTCCAGGCAGAGGCCGCCGACTAGCGAGGTGGAGTCAGCAATGTGGCCACTACCCGCTGCCATGCTGACATACTGATTAAGATGAGCCCTCGGACGCTGTGGTCGTGTGCGTCATGTTTCGGGAGGAGGTTTGATCTTTCCGGTGCCGACTCGGTAGAAGACCGTATCAGTAATGAGCGGTGACCAGGAGGAGGTAGAAGCTCACTTAGTCGTGGAGATCCGGGCCAACCCTAGAACATTTGCCAACACGACGCTTGTTGAGAGTCAACATGGATTACTTGACAACGGCCCGGGGACGCTGAGGACCACTGTGCTGCGAGGATTGAGCCAGACTGAGAAGAGATGAAAGATCATAAGCCGACTCACATAGCTCAATGTTCACCGCACGCGTACGAAGCTCTTCTGGGAGAACGAGGTTTGACGGGAGCTGGATAGCGTAGCATCGGCCACAGCCACACGACTTCCAACTACCCGCTTTAGGCAACTGAGCGCTTAGTATGCAAACGATAGACTGACCAATCAGAGACTGTATAACGGTCAGCGACATACCTAGCGGAGGACATGTTCTCGCATTGGGAACGTTCTGTAAGAGTTACAGTGGTAGAGGAATAATGGAACAGTGATGACAAGGGTACTATTGTAGCACAGATGTGTATGTGCGAACACAGGGACGGTACAACTTGCTAGTAGTCAACGATCGCGCCGCCGCGACCGTGACATTATCAACGAACCACGGTATCATCGTAGGGACAAGGACAAGTCACTCCCTGGTTGCATTCTGTATTCACGTTATTTGTACATTGACACATACAGTTACGAAACCTCGCTGATCCTGAAACTCAGCTGTGCGCCGAGCTGCACCGTGGATGTACGTGCACTGTAGCACTGCCAATAATGTTGACTGTCTCAAAAGTTCGGACATGACTCGTGCTTTGACCCTGGAACGTCAACTGGACTTTCTAAGCTCTACGGTACGTGATCTAGGTACGACTATGATACAAACGCTGCCAATGTAAGGAGGTGTTGTTGAAAGCCTGTTCGTAATCGTCTGCGCTCGACTCTACCAGCTGTAACTCCAGGGTAAGGCAGCAGATTATTCTGGCCGCCCACTGAACTCCCGCAAGCTGCGCAACAGCAGTCTGCGTTGATATCTCCGTTGGTGCACCATTATCCCAGCTCGCCACTCGTAAAGCTATCTCCTCTCGTAGCTTCTCGGCCAAACCCTTGCCCCCAATCGCATTGAATTGTTCGTGTCGCTCGCGCCCACTGAGCTCCAACAAACTCAACTGCTGCGTGTTCAGACTACGCATGAGATCGTCCAAGACACCATCGATATCTGTGAATATCTCGTCAAACTCCGTGTAAGGAATGGAGTACTGCGGGGGGATAGCAAGCTTGTACGGCTGCGTGTAGAGGCCGAGCTCTGGGCAATCTGGGTCGGTCGTCTCGGGATACACGACGATGCCGAATGGCTTCTGTGCATGCGCGACAATAGTGGCAGCGATGCCTTTGATCTTCTTGGGAAATGGGGTGTCGAGGTGTCCATGTCGTGACGCATACCGGAGACGACTCTGCACGAGACGCCTAGCCTTCCCACTGCAACACCGCTCAGTAATGAGCATGACCAATTTACTGGTGACGTCATACCCCTCTGTGTTTTTATACCTCCCTTGCTGATGTCGTTTAGCTTCGCGCTTTTCTGCGAGGGTAACGTATTTCGCGCGTCTTCCCATTTACGAGACGAGTCAGAGAAGACGTGTATGATTTCGGAAGAGGGTGGTAGCAAAGATCAGAGTGGGGGTTCCATAGCTTCCGAGGTAGTACATACAAAATGAGGAGATACAAGATACGCGACGGGTATACAGGAGTGGAGCTAACTGAACCGAGACTCCACAGACGAAGCGATCATCCTACTCTAAAGAATGATGGCGACGTTTCCGTTGTTCGCCGCTCGCATGAACGCCGCGAGCGCAGCACCGTACGTCGGGTGGCGCTGGAAAACTGCGTTCGGAACTCCCGTTACCAGGGGAGCGACGGTCATCCTGCAAATCTTTGTTAGTGCATTATGAGTTACAAACGCTGACAAGCCCTACCAGTCGCGGAACACCCCCACGGCTTGGCCACGGGTAATGCTATACCACCGGATGCCCCCGGCAGCTTCTCCAGGATCTATGTCCTCGACGGCGCGATGGTAGACGGCGCCACCGCAGTTGCCGCCGCAGGTGTCGCAGGTTCCACCCCCACGCTCTTCGTTGCCGACGGCGGTGTGTACCATGCTGCGAGCGGCACCTCGATGGCCTGTCGCGCCCGTTGTGATCCGCACGGCAGGTGAAGAGGGAGGAGCCGGGGGAGCCGGGTCAGGAGCTGTGCCGCCACTGCCGCCACCCGCTCGGGTAACGTTACCTGCGGACGTCGAGGGCTGAGGAGCTGAGGTCGCTATGAATGATGAGTAACAAGACAACTAGTGCCAGCGAAGAGACTTACTTGGGGGGCTACTGGCTTCAACATCTCGCCATATTTGACGCTCGGCTGCTGCAACTGTCTTGAGCACGTCTGAACAGGATACAGAACGGCGGGAACAAACTTACATTCCTGCTCCGTGACGAGGCGAAGGGCCTCCATCACCTGCTGTAATTGCTGCAAGGTGAACCGCTGCTCACCGTCCGAGGCGGACTTGGCGACCTTCTTCCCGTCATTTGCCATGGTAATGCTGACGCGGGACGACTAGGAGGTGGTGCTGCGACGGGTCTGGCTGCAAGCGGCCTCTTGAGATCGGCTCATATTTATAATTTGCGA
This sequence comes from Rhodofomes roseus, assembly GCF_022264815.1. NCBI lineage: Eukaryota > Fungi > Basidiomycota > Agaricomycetes > Polyporales > Fomitopsidaceae > Rhodofomes > Rhodofomes roseus. The sequence continues at coordinate 112,727 of NW_025952998.1, read as the reverse complement.
CCGGCCAAACGCTCGCACGGCAGCTGGAGTCAGAAGGTCATCAGTCACGGCATGCTGATCGTGCCATTGACCATACCTGGGATGACTCTCGGCTATCGGATGTCCACGCCCATGTGCCGTAGGTTCTGCGGCCCAGATCCAGCGCGATTGTGGTGCGCATAGTGGACGCGGCCTATGGAAGGGCGCGACAAGTTATTGCTTCCGTACAGACGCGACGCAGTGGTTCGCGAAGCTGATACATTGCATGCAACAAGCGTCAGTTCGTTACGCGACGAGTAGAGCACGGACTTACCTATTTTGTTGTCCCTGAGTTCAAGACGCGAGCTAACAGTGTCGCAACTGCAGCGTATATATCGACCTAGACATACATGAGAACCACGGCTTCGAACTAAGTTACAACACTGTGACTCACCATCATGCCCGCACGTCGTTGGACAACCGACGCTGAGCTCGAGTTCTTGCTGTCTTATCGAGAATCGTTCCGGTCGCATCAGCTCTCACACTCACTCCAACGTTTCTGGCCCGATGTCTACAACGCGTGGTTCACTGCGTTCCCGGAGAAGTCCAGGATCCTTCCAGACGTCGAGGGCGAGCTATCAGAAGAACAGCAAGCACTGCTACAGAAGTCTATCAAGACTCGTCAGAGGGTGCGTGCATCTCTCGCGTGATGACAGATATCTCACTGACGTACATGCAAAGAAAATCTACAATTGGTACAATAACCTAAATTCGCAGCAAAACCGCAAGGCGAAAGCCACGCGGGTGAACTTGGATGTTCTCAGGCCGAAGAATTCACGCACCTTGAAGGACACCGAGTTGTACTCCCGTAAGTACTACAAGGATCGGATACAACCGCTGGTGGAGACCGAGTTGGGTGAGCGCGAGGTTTCGAAGGTTGAAAGAATCGAGGTCATCAAGCGGCGGACAAGGGAGGCGTACGATGCCGAGGATGCGGAGGTTAAGGCGGAGATACAGGAGGAAATACGCGCTCTTCGTGCCTCGAGAGCGGAGCGCGGCACCTCTGAGGGCGAAGGAACCGAGGAAGTCACGGATGAGCATGTTATCAACGCCATTGCTAGTCAAGCGTACGTATCTCAAGCTTGTGAATGTATGTGCTAGACTCACCTCAACGTGTCAGACTGCTTGATGATCTACCTGCCATTCTCCGTCAGATCTTTCTTGAGCTGCATCGTAAGACTGGTTGGTATTTCTTGGTTCTGGCTGCTGGAGAAATACCTGGGTCGGACGGTCAATACGAGACCATTTCGTAAGTACTCATACTCGTGCTCAAGATCAATTAAACTCACCAAATGATTAAGATTCCATCAGGAAGGGTCCGACGACCTCGAGCACAACATTGGGAGACTCAGCAACTTCGTCGACCAGTTTGTCAGGCCCTTCCTCGAGTATACGCGAGACGAAATCAGTGAGTGGTATAGCAGAATAAGAAGGGAGGCAATGAGACTTACCCGTGTACATAGACGATGCAAAAGCATCGAGGCAGAGCACGAGCTCGCCTGCTCGGAGTCCTTCCGTGGCCACAACAGTGTCGCCGGTTACAGAATCGAACACAGTCTCTCAGGCGTCCACCCGCACTGAGGTAGAAGCTGTCGGCGCGGACCAATTGTCGTCCAACGGTCCCACCAACACCGACGCTTCAACCCATGACAAAGGCAAAGGGGTCGCTCGTCCCAGCGGGACCTCATCGAATGCCGCCGTGTCTTCCACAACGACCGCCGCGTCTTCCACAACAGCCGCCGCATCCTCCCCAACGGCGGCCACGCCTCCTTCGACTGCCGCAGCACCTCCTTCGACTGTCGCCGTGCACCCTTCAAGGACCAACCCGTCTCCATCGACTGCTGGCCCGTCTTCGAGTGTAGCCTCATCATCTCATGCAACTACTACCTTGTCGCCTCATCTGTCAGTTGCCTCGTCTACCATTTCCCCGCCGACTGTGGGCACACCGTCTGTCACGCCACCCGCGATCACCCCGCAGACGATCGTGCACCCCACTGTCACAGCTGCGCCTGCGCCTGCTGCTTTGCCGGTTGGTTCGTTACACCCGTCCCCTGCGACCGCGGAGCAGCTGGGCGGGGATGGTTCAGTGGCCGGGCCTTCACAGGTGTCCCACGCGTCTAGTGCAGTCTCACCAGTGCCTAGTTCTAATATGTTAGAGGTACCTTATGAAGCATTGGACGATACTGACTATTCAGCCATTTCGGAGTTCCTCGCTAGCGCAGACGCATCGAACGCTCATCCGGACCCCGGGCCTGGCGCACCGCAGTTCTCTGGAGCTGTACCAACAGCTCTGTGGCCCGCTGGCGCGCAACCGAGTGGTCACGCATACAGCGGGGATATGGACTCCGCAAGGGCGAACCCCACTGCACTTGACGGCCTACCCGCGTTCTCGGCATTCCAGTTCAACCCGACCTCGACGCCCATGTCGTTCTTGCCCAACACCTCGCCTTCTATGTCCAACTTCTCGTCTCCAATGGACGGCCTGTCCTCCACGCAGACACCAGGCCTATCCTGTCCGAACTTCACATTCCCGTCGGCAGCGCCATCGTTTGTCACCTGGAACCCATCCCCGCCATCGGTTGAGCCTCTCCCACACGCACCGGTGCAAGCACCTAGCACGTCGACCGTTAATACGATCTCCAGCCACACAGTGCCAACAAACTCACCTCCATTGACTGCCAATCAAACTACACAGGTGTTAGGCTCCGAGCTCCGCCCGTCTTCGAGTTCTTCAGGCCGTCCGGCAATGACACCTGCGATGATAACAGGATCTTCGTCAGATGCTAGAATGCAGGAGCAACCCAACATGCCGAGTAACGGCAAGCAACAGGAGAGACGCGCCTCGGCCACTGAGGCTTCGAGCTCGATGGCGAAGGCTACGCAATCAGCCAATTCTCAGGTCTCGTTGAGTACCGGTGACGTTTCTCCGTCGCAGACTCGAGATCCCCGACCTGAAGCTGGATCGGGACCCCTTGGACCGTCCACATCCCAATCTACATCATCTTCGCCGCGGCTATCTCCCGCCGAGCCCACTCAACGCGATCCCGCCGAGCCCGCTCAAAGCAATCCGCGCATTCCAAGTGCGCCGCAAGGCCAGACTCAGACCACTGCAGGCAACACGATCACGTCAGAAGGTGGAGGGCTCCCTTCAGGAACGCCGACCGATGACCCGGCGAACAGTGGTGATCATGGTCGACCCAAGCGAGCCCGTCGCCGACCTCCGCGGCCGGACGAGTCCCCTACTCTGCAAGGGAAGGCCAGCGCATCGAACGCAGACACGGTGGCGACGGCGGGTAAGAAGAGGCCGGCAGGTGTGAGGAACTCGAGCGGAGCGAAAAAAAAGCGTACTAAGTAGAGAGTTTGATACGTGCTCGAAGTGTTTGTGGATAGATCGCGCCTTGCGTGGCCTACTGTACAGCGGTATAATGTATCACGGAACTGTTTGCAGCGAAACCTATTGCAATACTGAATTTTCGTTGCAAAACGAGCTACACGGCAAGTACGCACCATACGATTCTCTCCGGGCGTTGCTGCCAGTGTTGCACCGTCTATTATACTTGCAATCCGCGCGCAGCCTGCTCACCAGTCACGACTCCTGACCCAATCTAACATCCACGGCCACCTTCTACACAACGTGACCCAAGACCCGTCTTCGCCGACTTGCTGTGAAACTTGACGGAAAGTTGTGCCAGTGGGCGCGACATGTGTGTGGCTACGTCGTTTTGTATCGAACCTAAGGGTGCCAGGAGGAAGAGAGGGAAGAGTGGACGGAATCCCTTGGTCTATAGCATGACGATGGCGCCAAGGAGGGGAAGGAGGAGAGGAGGAGGGTACCTACAGTCGAGCGCTGCGAGCAAGCTGTAAGTGAGGACTTAGAGGCGATGATGATACGGCCCAATATCCCACGGTCACACAGCGCGCTAAGCGCTGTACGCGTGTCCCTACCCTTAGCCTAGCAGGTTCCTCGGCCCTCGTTCAACGTTGCCTAAGTTTGCAGCCTGCCTAGAAATGGCTCGTTGAAGAGAAGCTAGGGATGAGCGGTATGAACAGCCGTTACATAGGTTCAATATATGTTTGAACCTTTGACGCGAGCAACGTAGGCGGTTACCTCCACACTGCCAGTGAGCGCCGGCTAGAAGGAAGCCGCACGTGCATGAGTTTCTAACAGCCACGATCGAGTGACGATGGGCCAGTGGGACGGCCGCCCATTATGGAAGCCCTGGTAGCGCTGGGCGTAGTGGCCCGATTAGGAAGCTGCGGGACGCGGTGCCCCGAAGCCCAACCTACCGTCGAGGACCCGGCGGAGCGTACCGCCTGCTGCTGCCGAGAAATGGGGTCTATCACATGTGTGATACTCTCATGCATGAGGTATCTACAGGGCGATGTATAAAGGATATGTAGCCAGGCGTGCACTCATACATCAAGTGCATGCATCATATATAATGGATACGTAGCCGGATATGCTCATGCATCGCCGAAGCATGCAGCGCGATGTATAATTCATACATTAAGCGCGTCGCGCGATGTATCGTTCATACATTGCGGGTCTTTCTGATGTATCAGAGCCTGCCGTGCAATGTATGATTTATGCATCAACTGCCGGCCTGTCAGTTACAGTGTTTGTGCATGAGTCCTGCACTACAACTACAGGGTATTTATGTATCAACATGACCGTTACGCCTGGGATAATCGGCCACGTAGGCAGCGACAATCGGCCAAACCGAGCGATCCTGACGGTCTGCGCAAGTCATCTTGACGCCAGAACGCCCAGCCTGTGCAACGGATGCCAGCATTGTCCGCATGCAGTAGTGAAACAGACGGTACTTCGCTGCAGGGCGGGATTTGTCGGTGAAACAGTCGAGTTTTGCCACTGGAAGGTAGCCTACGAGCACCGTAGCATGCGATGATGCTTCACGGCGAACGTCCTTCGCGATGTTCCCGATGGTCAAGTACACCGGCCACGCGCTCTTATCTCCCCGATGTTGTGACAGCCTCGTCTTGTCAGACGACAGGATGATAGGTGCAATGGTTGCACCTGTCGGAAGTAGACTCTGTGAAACAGTTTGTCAACAATCTGGCTGGCAGTATTGACACCCGACGACGTGCATAGTAAGAGGCAGCGTACGCGTACTGCTACATACCTGTAAGTCCCACCACCAGTCAGCAGTCCACATCTCGCTGATCGCCCTTGTTGCTCCATCCTTATCCAGGAATTGACGTTCCGGCGCGTATCGGATGAGGTTGCGAAAGGACGGGTTTCCGATAAGCTCACGGATGCAATCGAGCGGGTCCCGGTGCCAGAACTCAACCATCTCTTTCATCGTCTCGCCATTGATGTTCTTGATATCTCCAGTCAGTTCAACGAGCTCGCACTGCCAGTCGACTCCCTTCGGAAGAGAGTCGACGTTCTGAAGAAGTCGATCCTTATTGTGGTAGGTGGGTTGAACACGATTCTTTATCTGCAGATGACAAACTCATTGGTCAGTATACAAGATATTGACGATGCACTCAGGCTCCAAAACGTTCAACGCACAATAGGAAGCTTTAGAAAGTTCTCGGCCTGGTTATGACCGACATTCTTGATAAGCCACTTCGCCAGCTCCCACTCGTCTTCATCTACGAAAGGACCATAGACCTGATCTCCCGTTAGGACTTGCTCGTCACGGATGCGTTCATTGCGAATCTTCTCAAACGTCGTCGGCGACTCGCCAAACGATTGACCAGCGTGCTTTTGTGCCGGAAAGTCCTGACGGTACTGTGCCTGGGGGTAGACGTGAGGTGTGTCGTCCTCATCTGGTACGTCTTCGATCGTTGTATGTGTATGCTGATGAGTCGACAGAGGGGGAGAAGCGTCTTGGTCAAACAGGGCACCTGGCACTGTACTCGGGCCTGGCGCTGGCGCTGGTGTAGCAGGACCTGCCGGCAAATCGGACTCGGATAGTGGAAGGTGAGTGTCAATCACATCCGACTTTTCGGTCTGAGCTGAGGTGCTGCTCGCAGACTCAGCTTCTCTTTCGCGACGAAGCCTTCCGCGCTGCTTCCAGAGATCTGCGAGGCGTTCATCTCGCTTTTGCTGGCATCTGGTCACCAGATTAGGCTGTGCTTGATGCTGCGCCACGGCCGTCTGGCTCTTGAATGTTTGTCGGCAGTACACACAGATTGCCATCTTTGTGAGTGGAAGAGAGACGACGTGGAGTGTGGGTGTGTATAGAGCGTACAGCAATCACGCTAGTACTCACAACTAGCCATCAGTACAGGGACTGTGCATCTCAGGGCGTGCCGGCGCATCATCCCGCTGTTTGGTTTTGATTGTTGTAACCGTGACTTGCAGGCCTCCTTCCACACGACACGTCTCTGAGTCAACGTGAGCACGGGCGGCCAACCAAGCCTGAACTCATCATGGCCCCAAGATCGTCAGCCTCTCAATTCACTGCTCAAGAACCACCGGCGCCAGCTGGCAGGGGACATCGGAGGTCACGACCGACAGAACGCATGGAAGAGTACCGTACGTATGCCCTTTGCGCCCACCGTTGGGTTTTGGTAGTAATATCCATATCACAGAAACTCAAATCGCTGTATCACGAGCGCGCCGCGAGGGTCAACGGGCGAAGCAATCAAATCAGCTGCATCCACCGCATGCTACTTCACCTGCCGCATCCGACAGACAGCCTGAGGCCCAGCAAGTCTCTATGTCCACGTCACAGATGTTTGGAGACGGGCCGGCTTCCCACAGCACAGGTGGTGATCCGGGTCTACAGCCTGAATTTCCGATAGGACCTATGCCTCAGCTCGGGCAAGGTCCTACAGGTACGTTTGACTGGTCAAACTTGTGAGCTTCGCGTTCTCCGTCTTCAATAGTCCGCTCTCATTGCATATAGCAGCATGGACCTGGGACTACCTGCTCTGCCTCCAATACCGGGACCTGACGCTTTCAATTTTATTCCCGGGTACATGAACCCTTCTGCACCGATGTGGGGTGGTCAGGGAGTTCAGAACGGTTATCTAGATGAACCTACCTATCATTCAGAACTGGAGCAAGACTCAGTTTCCAAAACTCTATCTCTCTTAGACGAACTGCGGGGTATCATGCCCGGGCCTCAATCTCCAGGTGTGAATGCTCTGCATGGAGCTCAGCAGGCTCGCATCGAGACACCGCTTTGTCAGACACGCTTGCCTGCATCTATCCCAGACGCTCTGGTACCTGGCACCATGACGTCCTTGGAGTCCAATTCAGCGGCCATTGCTGCTGTCAATAACGACGGTAAGTCACTTCCAGCTCATGATCTCTATCTAGATCTGGGTGACGATACCATCATTGCCTTCACAGAGCCTCAGGAGCACTCGCACGATGCTGACAGTGCTCTTCTTGATCAAGATGTTCCGCGTGGAATGCAGATGGCACGTCTCGACCGTCGTTTTCATGTTGCGGTTGTCATGTGACACAAACCTCTATACAGATCTCCTCCACTCCGGTGAGGCTCCGTGCAGCACGAACTACTACTGCAGCACGGCGCGAAGCTCCATCCAATTCAGCGGTTCGACCTCTGATTGTACCGATTGCGGCGCCGCATCGCCGCATTGACACGCCTCAGGCCGCCGCAGCTGTGATGCCTGGAGGTGGTCCGCAGACCCCACACCGCTCTGAGGTGTGTAGTATCCCAAGCTCTATCTCTGAGCGCTGACTGATGAACGGTTGAACGCTCGTGTTTGACAGCGTGCGAGCTCGCCTGGACCTGACCCGGGGTCAGCGCAGGTGAGCTATCAATGCCACGGCACTTCATTGCATAATCTCCGCTGACAAACTCGACTTTCCGGTAGGATGTTGTGCTTGGGACACGAGCGCGGAACAGCAGTCAAGGTGCTGATCCCGAGTCTGACAGTGAACAGCCATCTCGCAAACGAGATCGCAAAAGCCGTAGTCTTCGCACGTTGACCGACACGCGTCGGAAGGTTACAAAATTGGCCTATAACCATTTTAAGCTATTGTTTATTACAGAAGACCCTTGGGTCTCCTGGACTGAAGCCGATGAATATGCTGACGATGCTTGGGAGGTCGCGTGTGTTGAGCTCCAGTATGATCTTGACGAGCTGCAACCAGATACCACAAGCCGCGGCTTAGTAAGCAATATTCGTTGCTTGCGCGCTGCAATAATCACTTATATGAATCTGACAGATCAAGGATCGCATTACGCAATTACGCGGTGCGATGAAGACAGTAGCTCGTGGGTTGCTTGCTGCACAGTATGGTTTCAAAGATGGCCGCTCAGAGGCAATCCAAGCACACAACCGGGAGCTTGTAGCATGTCTGAAGGCTGGTAACAACCGGCCGTTCTCACACATCGTTGAGTCAAGCCGTTCATCGTACTCTTAGTATTCCTCAACTGATTCTTGTACTAGGATCCTCGCAATCCAACCACTGCATGCCGTAACCCTATATTTGCTGATATACTGGCGAAAACGTGCAAGTGGTTTGCGGACACAAAGGGAGACGGTTATCGCTACAAGCAATACTTCACGCCGGGGAAGCACATGCAGGTTCTGATAGCCCAGTTGTTGACGACGGTACGTGTCTACATTCTATCGTGTATCATTAATGACTCAGCATATTCATCTGCATGGATTGTCAGGTTGAATGTGTGATTGACGAATGGAAGACAGGATCTCTCAAGGAATTAGAATTCCGAGAGAATCCGTATTCTGGTATATATGCAAAGCATCTGGCGTGGCTCGTCGAGTGGGAGAGATACTCAAGTAACCTGTCGAAGGCTGACGTCCGCATGCAGGAAGACTTAATCCGCTCACTCCGGTACGTGTTGACATGTCGAGTATCATTTAAGTTTACTCATGATCATGAGTAGCATCAGAGCCGCAGGTGGCGACGTGGATCAACTGGATGAAGACGGCGAGGCCAACAATGTTCGCGCGGAGTATTATGATTTCTCGCAATTCGAAGCATAGACACGCTGAGCATATAGAACGGGACGTTACAGCTACCTTTTAGATTACACTAGATCGGCCATGAGAAGTGTCGCATAATAATATATGTTAATTCGTTCACTCCCAGCCTGCAGGCGCAGTCGCCATATTGAGTCAGCACCAATGAAAGACCATAAATGGCATGAGACGCTGACTAAAGCATAGGCGGCGCAAGCCACTACACCGACGTCACTATGCTACAGTGCGTACATGCCCTACACTACGACTGTTCTGTAGCACACATCTATTACACAGTTCTACATAAAGCATACCCTACCTAGCGCTCTACCGTGTCCTACACGCCCTATGTAGTGTTATATAGTAACCTGGCACTTTCCAGATGTGATCCTGACGATGACCTTTCCCTCCGCAGTTCCAGCATACGCCCACAGGCTTCTGGGGCCCACGGCGCCCATGCCCCTTCGGCTTCTCCGTCGACATGACGCTGGCTGCCACGCCAGTGTCCTTCGGCTTCGCCTTCAGCTTGCCGCTGTGCCGGCGGTCCCACTCCTCGAGTGCGATCTCCATCAAGGCTTCCGCATCGAGGGCAGGTACTTCTTCGGTTGGTTGGTCCGGGATTAGCGGGGTAAGGGGTACGACCTGGAAGCGACGCGCGAGCTTCGCAGTTGCGGAGACTTGCGAGACGAAAGTCGCCAGCTCGTCGGGCAGGAAGTTGATCACCAGCGAAGCGTACTCGGCTTCACTGACAGTGATGTCGTTCGTCAGGAGTTCCTCGTACTTGACGCGCAGGCGATCAAGCTCGGCATGGAGGTTTGCTCCAGGTGTGGCGCGCATGTTCAGGAACTGCGTGCGAAGGTTCGCGCGCAGCAACATTGACTTCTGGGAGAACTCCTGGACGATGGCAGCCCAGATGGCAGCGGCCGTCTCCTTCCTAGCGTGCTTCGTAAAGGTAATGTCCGGCAGCTTCTGGGTGAGGAGGTACATCGCTAACGACTCCTTCTTCTCCCAGGCTGCGATGATTGGCTGCTCGGCAGGTGTGATGTTCGCGGGGTCGGCAGGTGTCGGGCGCTGTGACGTCCCATCGAGGTGGCCCCATACTTCCTTCTGGCGCACAGCGATCTGGAAACGCTGGCGAAAGGTAATCCAGTTCTTCCCTACAGCATCAAGCTTCTCAAAAGCTGAGCTGTAGTCGGCGAGTGACGAACTCGTCATAGCGGCGGCAACGGGCTAACGACGGGTTGGGAAAGAGTGGACGGGCGAGGCAATTCGATTGGTGAGTCTTCCTTGGCTATAGCGCAGGGCTCATAACCTAACGGAACTTCAGGGATCGAGCACGGGTCGTTAGGCTGTACACAGCAAGACGACGGCCTCAGTTCTCGTGCTCGTAGCAAGCAAGACTAATATATTCAATGCATACCTGTACACAGCAAGACGACGGCTACGAAGTAGGTAAGTTACTGTGTACGGGAGGGATAGACAGAAGATCAACTCACCCTCAGTTCTCGTGCTCGTAGCAAGCAAGACTGAGGGCGACGGACGCGAGGGCACAGGTATAAGTGAGCGAGCGGACAAATAGGTACAAGGAACGAGAGGCACGATCGATGTTCATATATAGTAATGAACGTTCGGGTACGGACGGCGGGCACGGCGGGACGGAGCGAACGGAACAGCGCATCAGCGCGTTAAGTAAATGAGTGTAAGGAGTAAGTAACATGGCGGATGAACGGCGGGTATAGCAAAGCCGGAGAGCCGGCGAGGACGACGTACGGTCGTTTGCTCCAACATTTTCGGCGAACATGCTAACTTACGAACATGAGAAATGTAGGAGCATTTTCGGAGTCAGTCAAGCTCTCCGAAAAGGTTCCCATAGAGGAGCGATGTTATTAGCATTTTCGGAGCCCGAAAAACCTGGTTTGCCCGCGGTGCGGGCGAGTTGTGGCATCGGCAATCCCTAATTGGTGACGGTTTGTTTGGCAAGGGCCTCTGATCCAAACATCCACCTCAGCAGTTGCCTCTTTAGGACCGACACGTTATACGCGCCTGCAGCCCGCGACGCGTTCTATCACCTCCTCCTCCATCTCGGGGGTCTTCGCTCATTACACCATGGAATTCTCTGCTTTGAACTCAGGCAGCAACGCCGTTTCGACGAAGCACCTCGTCCTCTCGGAAATCCTCGCCGTGACGTCTGTCATGCGCAAGAACTCGAGATGGGCACTGTCAACCCACTCGTTTAGCACTCGCGAATCCGCGCTTGCGAGCAGCCTCGGACTCAGACGTATCAGACAAGAGTCAGCAAACCAATCGATGAAGCGCGGGAGCACCGAGCAGGACCTCATGGCTGGCTTTCAGGATCTGAAGCGGTTGTTGAAGGACGTAGAAGGTACGGCATTGCTTCGTCCGGATATGCAGACGCACTGAGGTGAAATGTTACAGCTGTAGCTGATCTGCCCCTTCCTACCATTCTCTCCCCTTTCTGCGCGATCATCCGCTCGCCGTTGTCGACTGGGCCTATCACTTCCATGGCCCTCACTTCACTGCATAACTTCTTTGTCTGCGGTCTCATTCATCCAGATGCCTTGTCTCTATCTTCTGCTTTGTCAGAACTGAGCAACGCAATCTCGCGCTGCAAGTTTGAGACGAGCGACTCTTCCGGCGACGAAGTTGTATTGCTCAAGATTATGACTGTCATCCATGACGCACTCTGCGGACCGGTCGGGGACCTGTTGGGAGACGTGGAAGTATGCGAGATGCTGGAGACAGTATTGACGACGTGTTGCCAAATGCGACTCAGTGGTACGTGGCAGTTTCAGAGAATCAGTTGCTGTGCTCAATCTCGCGCCAAGAGATCCTACGTCGGTCAGCAGAGGCTACCATGCATGCACTCGTGCGAACTGTATGCTCCGAGTTGCATGTCTTGGACCCTGTCGCCGAGGAGGCAAAACTTGCGGATAATGGCTATGACGTGGAAGAACAGGAAGGCAAGATGAACGTCAAGGCTTCCACTCAAGACATACCCTCCTCGAGTGCCGGAGCTGATGGAGATGCGGAGACCCTGCGGACACCACGCCCTACAGATGGTCTACCACGATGTGCGTACGGAATTAGACTTCGCGCGTAGTCAACTAAACACGTCCCACAGATGGACTAGCCTCCATCGTAGAGCTCCTTCGAGTGGTCATCAATGTCCTTGACCCCAACGACCCCTTGCATACAGACTCCATCCGCTTAACCGCTCTGCGTATCCTCAATGTCGCGCTCGAAGCCTCAGGATCGCATCTTTGTGCATTCCCTTCGATTACGGCACTCATCGTGGACCAAGGATGCAAGTTCCTCTTTCAGCTTGCCCGCTCAGACAACTTCGGCGTGTTGCAAGCAGCTTTGCGTGCCATTGCCACCATGTTCGAGATCATGCGTCCCAAGCTGAAGCTACAACAAGAATTGTTCTTGGCGTTCTCCGTCGACAGATTAGCTCCGCCGCCGCCTGCTAAGGGCCAGTCGACGCCTATTCCACCACATCTGGACGCGGATGCGGAGAAGCCACCGCCTACGCCCAGGTTGCTCGTTGCGCCGGCCAAGGGCGACACTCGCGAGCTCTTGCTGGAGACGCTTTGCTTGATCTCACGGCATCCGAGCTTTATGGTCGACCTATACATTAACTACGACTGCGACATGAACTGTGAGAACATGTTCGAGCGTGTCACCGAGTTTGCGACGAAGGTTGGTGAGATGACATACCGCATTGGCCCCAGTTCTGACCGTCTGTAGGGCATTTACCCCGTGGAAGCTTTGGGCGGGCGTGAAGTCAACCAGCGAAATGCGCAAGATCTGTGTCTGGATATCGTCCTCGGATTTGTGAACCATATGGCGTCTCGAGCTGAAGGTGTCGGTACCCTCGTCTACTTGCTCATGGTCCGCACAACTCATGTATGCATCCTTACAGCATAGTGAACCATGGCCATCTGTGAGGCTATGTCATACGATGACGAACTAACGCTGATCTCTGTTTCCTTTAGCACTTCGTCTCACCTGAAGATCTCCAGCACACCAAGTCGCGCAAGAAACTTGTACTCACGGGCACAGCGCGCTTCAACACGAAGCCAAAGACGGGCATATCGTTCTTGGAAGAGAATAAACTGATTTACACGGATCCGAATGAGCCACGACCTCTCAGCCTCGCGAAGTTCCTGAAGAACTCCGCCAGAATGGACAAGCGGCTTTTGGGTGACTTCCTGAGCAGGCCAGATAACATCGACGTCTTGAAGGCATTCATGGGCTTGTTCGACTTCAAAGACGTGGGTTCCTATATATGCTCTTTTTCCGTGTAGCGGCCTCATCGCTACATGCAGAAATCCGTCGCAGATGCTATGCGGGAGCTGCTCGAAACCTTCCGATTGCCGGGCGAATCTCAGCAGATCAATCGAATTACGGAGACATTCGCAGAGGTTTACTTCGCCACTGGCGCTGGTGCGTATCTCGTGTGTTGTGCGAACGAAGGGTATTGACATCTATCAGCCGAGACTAAGTCGCAGGACGCAGTATACGTCCTCGCGTATTCGATTATCATGCTGAATACGGATCTGCACAGTCCCCAGATCAGAGTAAGAGACCTTGACCCGCATCAGGTTTGGTGCTAATATGACTGCAGAAACGAATGACAATCGATGATTACAAGCGCAACTTGAAGGGTGTCAATGATGGTTCAGACTTCTCGCCGGAGTACCTTGTGTGTTTCTTGCCATGTTGACCACCCTGAACTGTAACTGACTTGTATTCAAGCAAAACACCTATGACTCTATCCGAAAGCGGGAGATCATCATGCCTGAAGAGCACACTGGTCAGGCGGGTTTTGAGTACGCGTGGAAAGAACTCTTTGCCCGTTCGCGGCAAGCAGGCGAGTGATGCTGTAACTCATGTACTGTCGAAACTTACCTGTCCGATATCAGGGGAGCTCATGACGTGCAACAACTCCATTTTCGACGTCGATATGTTCAAGACAGTCTGGAAGCCTGTTGTGTCAGCCATCGCATATGCGTTCATTACTTTCGACGACGACTACATCATTGAGCGTGCCATCACTGGATTCCGACAATGCGCCACTCTCGCTAGACACTTCGGCATGGCGGACGTCTTCGACTACGTCGTCGTGCAGCTGTCGCAGGCGACAGGTCTCGTCTCTGAGCTACCGTCGTCACAAGTGCCCAACTGGCCGGCTGTCGAGGTCGACGGACAAAGCGTGACCGTATCGTCACTGTCAGTGAAGTTTGGGACGAACCTCAAGGGACAGCTTGCCGCGGTCGTGCTGTTCAACATCGTGAATGGGAATGGGAATGCCTTACGAGAAGGCTGGACCCAGGTATGTCTGCAAGGTTGCAGCCGTGGACCACATTGACACCGGACATGCGGCAGATTTTTGAGATGTTCCAGACGCTGTTCATCCACTCCCTCTTGCCAACTCGCATGCTCCAAATGGAAGACTTCCTCGGAGGCGTGTCCATCATCCCCCTACGTCGTTCTCAGCCCGCACGTCAACCACCACGCTCTGACGGCCTGCTTTCTGCGTTATCGTCCTATCTCATGACGCCTTACAGCTCGAGCGCAGAAGCGCTCGTGCCGGATGCGAATGATGCCGACGTGGAGAACACGTTGTCTACCATTGATTGTATCACGAGTTGTCGACTCGATGAACTGTACAGCCAGATTCTGTGAGCAGCATTGCGTTTGTGTTGTGTTGCCTCCGCTGATGTGATGTCATCACAGACAGCTGGACGTTGAGGCGCTTGTTGCTGCGATACGTGCGCTGGAGGCTCTCGCGCATGAACGTACTGTGGCTCGCTTGAAGCAAGAGGCAGATGAAATACCTGCAGGAGGTACATATCAGGAAGGTCCTTATTCACTCCCATATGACCCTGCGTCCATATTCCTGCTGGAGACCATGGTAAGCATCGCATGTCAAACGTCGCAACATATCGAGGAGCTGTGGTACGTCTCATGCCATGGTTACGTTCATCCGTAACCTGACGCTGCGTAGGCCAGTCATTTTCGAGCATCTGTCTGCATTGCTATCCACCCCGTTGCAGTACAGCATCCTACTCATGGAGCGTGCGGTGGTCGGATTACTTAGGCTTTGCTTCATTCTGGCCGCAAAGGTTAGTGCATTGCCATCTTCCAAAGTGGTCTATTAATGTTCCTGGCAGCCGTCCTTACGTGACCAAGTCTTCGTCTCCTTCGATCTTCTTGCTGGTCTGCCTGCCCAGATTGCGACATCTGTCGCCGAACAGGTCGTTGTGGGTCTCATCCGCATCGCACGCACGCACCAAGACATTGTCCGCTCCTCGACGGAATGGAACCTTGTCTTCGCGCTTCTGCGATCAACATTGGGCAATCCCGAGGCCGCACGACAGGCGTTCGAGTTGGTCAGTGCACTGGCGGGTGATGGACCGGAGCAATATGTGACGGGCGATAATTTCCCTGGCCTGGTCGCCGTGCTGGATGAGTTCATGACGGCAGCAAGCATGGCAGTCGAAGCTCAACAGCAGGGTCGGCGCAATCAGGCGCTCAATGCATCGAAGTAGGTGACCCGCACACGCTATGTGATGAACCACTTCCTGATCGTGACACACCGCAGTTCGCCTATTGTCGAGCGAGGTCGGAAGGCGATTGACATACTGGCTGAGATGAAGAAGTTCTGGAATCGCTTCGCGGAGACGGGCGTACCGCAGGATCAAAGTCAGTTTCCGCTTTTGTTTGGCAGCTCTCCCTAACACATGCTTCCATTGTAGTATGGAGTCAACATGCGATGCCATTAGTTGCCTGTCTGGGTCGGCACTCTATCAATGTCTCGCGCGAGATTCGACATACGGCGTTGGTTCACTTGCAACGCGTCGTACTTGGACCGTTCCTTCCTCTGGATACATCGAACCACGCGCAGGTGGAGGAGCTCTTCCGGAGGGTAGTGTTTCCGCTTCTGGAGGAACTACTTAAACCTCAAGTACTCATGCGTGATCCCATGAGTCTCCCTGAAACGCGGTTGAGGGCCAGTGCCCTGCTGTGCAAATCCTTCATGCATCTGGAAGCGCGGGAGGGACAAAGCGCAGATGTCAAGGCGCTGTGGATGCAAGTCTTAGATTTACTTGATCGACTAATGCACGTCGACCGGCGGGACCAACTGGTACGTAGGCTCACTCATTGTCTCAGATGCAGGAGTCGTTGATACAGCCCATCATTGGCAGTATGAAGCGATCCCCGAATCTCTCAAGAATGTTGTCCTGGTGATGAATGCGACGGGATTGTTGGTCCAGCCTGCAAACCCAGATACACGCAATGAGCGTCAGAAGGAACTCTGGGACGCGACCTTCGAGCGCATTCAACGGTTCCTCCCAGGATTTCTTGGGGAAGTTCTTCCTGAGCCCATGCCGGCCCACATGGCGCAGTCAAAGCCATCGATGCAGCCGTTGTCGGTCCCACCGACACCGGTACCGTCATAAACGATGCCCCACATGCTCAGGTGCACAAGATACTGGACAGTTCGGAGCATCAATGTATTTATTCACTCGTGTTATTTCGTTGTACTGTGTCATTCATCACTACATCATTCGCTCAGTGGCTCACACTACAGGAACAGATGTCACGGTTCGATATGTGCGCGACGTACTCTCCACGGATAGGCTGAGACGCTTTTTGGCTCATGTCAAACGACAACAGCCATGAGGATGGCGCAGTCGCGTGCGTCTGGGAATATGATACAATCAGCTCCAAACGCTTGCACTGACAGTGGTGTTGTTCAATTTATTCGCACGAGGGTATATAGGTATAGTGCTCTAGACGTTTCCTAACGAGTCTTGAATCTCGAGAAATCAAACTTACAATCTCAGTGTTCCTACTTATGCGACAAGGAGCGGAGTCTTCCGCAAAACAACGGCTGGTTGATGCGGCTGCGAGATTTGGGCGAAACCTGGGCGAAAGTAGCCGCGAAACTCTCCTTCTCCGAGTCCTGTGAGGCCGAGGACCGTTGTTTGAAAGGGGAACAAACAAGGCCAACAACCCCGGAAATTCTCACACCCGAATTCTGGCCCTAACCTTGCTGTCGCAAGACCGCCCAGGACCGCCCTCCTCACCATCCGAGAGGTCTTCTTTTAAGGTCTGCCCAGGGGAGACTATCCGAAAACAAGTGAGACTGTGCGTATTCGGTGCCGACCGTGTGCATTGATTTATCCCAGATTTGCCCACTGGTGTCGTCCGAATACCATCATGATTGGACCACGCTCAGGCTGACATATTGGGAAGTACATATGTCATTACTGTAATATGCAAGGGCAACGAACCGTGTTATTGGGTCTTGGAGAACCGATGACAGCGTTCATAACTTCATTGCCAGCAGGAAGTAGGCCGACTCAATGCATAGGCACAATACAGAAATGCAAATTGGCTAACCACGCCGAGCATGCGAGGGATGCGCATGCGAACCTTATTGGTGAGTGTGTCCACCGTTACATACTGATGGTCTTCCACGACAGGAAGTCAGTCATCCCTATAGGTCCAAACACAGCATCGTCGCGGTGGCTCGACAACTTTGACATGCCTCCGACATGCGACACGCATGCTTCATCGCCGACGGCGACCGACAACGGTTACATGTAATACGGTCAGGATGACATTCTATGAATCATCGTCTGCTGTGTTCCATCCGTCCTTCTACGACTCTTGATGCACAAGTTTAGGCCCATGAACAACGAGTTGAGTTGTACGTTGTCTCTCAGCATGTTCACACCCTCGTTGATATCACGATGAAGTATGGTGGTCTCCTATATGAGCTGGCTGTGCCCCCTTCCAGCCTCTGGCGATACTTCAACCTTTGAAGTTAGAAGCAACGACCATCTGCCGGCCTCGGACCTATCTCAGGGAGTACCTGAGTGAGTCTATAATACATAGCCCTGTACCCTCGTCGTGCTTTCCCCTGCTACTCCACCCGCTGCACTAAGTAGTGGCTCAAGGTGAAGCTACTGACGTCGCCTCGCAACCCAGTCAGTGATTTTCAGCTGGCTCGCTCGCTGATTAGACACAAAGTTTACTCTACGTAATAACACAGATGGCAAAGTCTACGTCGGACCCACAGCGACACCTGTCCGAGCCTGAGGTGAGTCACTTTTGTCTGACGCTACATCAGTGGGCCGCCTGCTGACTAGACGCCCAGCTTACAGAAGACACATGGAAGCTGTACGAGGACATGTTCAAGGATGGCGACAGAGCATTCATCAAAGGCTGGGACAAAGACCTGAATACTTTACTCCTCTTCGTAAGCATGTTCAAGCCTTATTGTGAAGCCGTCGTTGACAGCAAATACATACTCTGCCTAGGCCACACTCTTCTCCGCTATGGTTACGGCATTCGTCCTAGAATCATACAAGTCGCTCGAGCCGACATCGGACGATTCAGCTGATCTCCGAACCTCGCCGTCAGTACTGTCCAGTACGAACCCTCGTACTGTGGCTGTACGGGTGAATGTATTCTGGTTCTCCAGCCTCGTGGCAAGCGTTTCGACGGCATTCCTCGCTGTCTTGACAAAAGAATGGCTCAGTGACCTCCTCGATGGCCGTAATGATCCTCACATTGGCACGCGAGGTCGACGGCTTCAGCATTGCCACGACAGTGTTCAGAGCTGGAGATTATCGCAGCTTCTCCCCTTCCTCCCCTTCCTCCTCCACATATCATTCTTGCTCTTCTTTGCCGGCCTCGTGACGTTCTTGTGGTATATTGATCGCACCGTTGCCATCTTCGCGGCTGTCCTAGTCTGCGCCATGACCTTCGTATATTGTTGGACCCACGTCCAGTCTATCCTAAGCCCGAGTTGCCCATACAAAACATCCCTCACCTCCCTCATCCTGTCATCAGCCGGCTCTCTTTGGACTGTCTTTGTCTGGCATATCCCAGCTTTCCTGGCGAAAATGTGGGTTGTCATCGCGATGGTCAGGAGGAGCCGCAAATACGGGGACCATCAATTTGTCCACGTCGCTTGGGATGTCGTGGTGATGTCGTGGTTTCGAGGATGGTGGAAACGTTCAATCCCTGCATTACGAGACGCACTCCCCGCGAGCGAGGGAATTATGCCGCCGGAAGTCACCGCTCTAGGGCCCGCTAATATTTTCCGTCTGCGAGAAGACGAATTCCTATCGGAAAACGCGACTCTCTTGAATGCACGCGCGCTGGCTCGGATTCTCATCGTGCTCAGGCATCCCCGGACACGACTCCGAGTCGACGACAAACGCCTCAGCCTGGCTCTCAAAGAGCTCTGTTCTTTCCCGGCCCTGGTCCGGCACAGGTCCCTGTTCATCCATGCGGGTGCCATTAAACTCCTCACACACCAACTCTCGAACCAATCATCCGGCTGCAGCGTTTCTGACTACGGAAGGACCTTGGTGCGCCTTCTGACGGAGGCTGACCACGAAGGCCATGACGCTCGTACCATCACATTCCATATCAGAGGGATCCCAGTTCCATGGGACATCCGACTACAACGACTCCCGCGGTACATTCCCTATAACTTCCGTCCCGAAGACGCACTAGCTCAATCAGGCTTGTTCGAGTCTATGGACTTCATGGCCCAGCCTCAGGAACAATCTCCAGCGGGAATCTCGGACATCGTGCTATTCTCGCACGTCCTGAGGTTGCGTCTCGTCCGACAGGTCCCTTCTGGAATACACAAGGCCTCCGGCGGGGCTGACCTCGGACACGAGGAACGAGTCGGCGACCTCGTGGAGCAGTTCTACGACGAATTGTTATCTGCCCGTGTCTCAGGCATGCTGGCCGCACTCGTTGATGTTGACGACAACCTCATATCACTCGTAAACACCATCATCTATATCGGCATGAGTCGTCGAAACTTGAACATCGTGTCTCGGTTCCGAACCGGAGCCGACAGCAGGTTCATATCGAGATCACTCCATATAATGGCCACGTTGATCACAATTCGACCAGACATGGGGTATCCTGTTCTGCGTCAGATATGCTGGGGTATATGGATGTTGTCGATGCCTACTTCGAAGATTTTGTCTGGACTCCTTGTGCCGGTGGTTCAATCTACCACCGAACTCGCCCCCAGTCTATCGGAACTCCTCAGACTGGACCGCGAGGGAGAGACATCATTCTGCTACGCGGCCTTGGGGCTCCTCGATTATACCATCTGGTGGGAAATGGAGCATCATCACCAACTCCTATCGGCGAATCCTACCAGCTTGGGAGTTGAGCTGAAGGAAGCTGCAGAACTACGAGACGCGCTACTCGACAAATACATCGCCCTTCTGAACAGTCTCATGTCGCTGCAGAGCCCAGCAATCGCCACCAAGGGAAATCCATCGCTCAACCCGGAGGGACCCGAGCAGTGGACCAAACAGATGTTACAGCCGTTCAGGACGTATTTCAAGTCAAGGGTGGCGACTCGGACGACGGCGCGGCCCCTCCCCGGCAGCGGCGGTGCCGATGCTGCTCAGGCTGCTGGCGTATCGCTGCCCAAGCATAGTACGCTCACTCGCGTCCGTTTCACTCGGCATGTACTCAGGATTTGTGGATCCGCTCTGGAGCTGAAACGAAGACATTCAAAACTGCCAATCTCGAGGTGGCAAGACGTGTTGCGCACTAGCTGCTATTACTTGGCGAGGTTGACCACCGACCTCAATCGTTTGCCATCTTCGCTAGATGAGCGAGGTCGTGTATCCGGGCTCTGGTCAGATGGCGAACTGGTATTCCTCCGCGTTGTGCTTGTCAAATTTACAGGCTGGGTAATCCGTTCATGTCTCCGTCGCGGTAACGAGCAACCCGCGGAACATGCTACCGCACATGACATGTCGTTCATTGACGACCTACTGCTGCGACAAGACCACAGTATAGCCCCGAATCCCGAGACGCTGGTGGCGGACATCGCCTCCTCCATCGAAGCCGCATACAATATCGTCACAGATGCTCAGAAGTACTTGACTATTCTGTCGCTGAGACAATCTGCTTGGACCATCGGCGCATTTTTGACGTGCCTCGAGGGTCTCCTAACCGAAGCACGCCTCCACCAGCCGGTTCAAGTCGCTTTGCGTTCTTACTTCAAGCGGCAGAACCCCCAAGACGACGATCAGAGCCACAGCCCAATGAGAATGATCATGCACTTGGATTTCACCATCAGCGGTGAGCTGAGGGGGCATGCAGAGCAGGAGAGCAGCGGTGGTTGGCCTCCCTTCAACCTGACGGAGGCGTGTTTCAAAGCGATTCGCGTCGATCTACACAATATGGCAGGCTCCGGCGACAAATTTTCGAGCCACCGCGGTGACGCGGATCGCGCAGCAAATTCCAGTCACCCACCGACGAGTCCCATTCTCGACAGCCTAGAGGCTGGTGGTGCTACCAACGAACGCAGCAACGTGCCGTAGAAGGTTGACTTGCACAGCGTGTTGAAGGTATGTCAGCCACTGGCAGCTGTGCCGCCCAAAATAGTTAGTATGACTAGTACTTACTACCTGTGTCCTAGGTCGAGTGATCTGTCCGAGTCGTCGCTGCTACTGCCGCTGACTCACGTAGCCATCTACCTCGTTCCATATTGCCTGTATTACTATATCATCGCTCTTTGGCAGGTTCCATCGAGTCATCGACTAGTAGACGGTCTGGCATGTACTCAGATCTGTCGCCCGGCGACGTACTAGAGCCGGCTGTGTTTCTCAGTCTCCTATTTACGGCTTTGGTTTATGTACGACCATGAAACAGGGACTGGATTTATGTGTTTATGGTGATGGAGATTAATTTGATGTATGTTTGCATCATCCGTCAAGGATCAGTGCAGCGAGACAGAATGGGCGCATGCTCCGAGGGTTCAGCCACCTTAGATTGCGCACCGAGAGTCAATGAGCTACGAAGGCAACGTTCGAACATACGCATACACTGCGGGGTTTGTATGGATAATACATGTTTCAAGTCTGCTCATCGAAATCCGCCATCTTCTACATATCCAATGACGCCCTCCTCGGCATTATTACCTGAGGCTGGCCTTAAGCTCGCGTCTGGAATTGATCCATTACATGTATCGGCGCGATCCCGCGACCGTCCGCCTTCAAACTCGGCCAACATCGTCGACGACACATACACCTCGCTCGTAAGCGCAAGCGAGCCCAGCGAGCCGAGCGTCGTCGAACGCGACGACAAGCGCCCCGCTGGATCGGAGAGATCTGCGCTCTGGGCGGGCTGCCAAGAGAGTGCGCTGACATCCGCATCGCCGGAAGCTTGGTCCGCGCAGAGGCCCGTGCTCTGGAGGAGAGTGACCTCACGGAGGTTGAAGAAGAGCCGGGAGAGGAGGAGGGTCGTGAAGCTAGGAAGGTTCAAAGTATGAGTTGGCAGCGGTCGGTTCGGACGCTGAGGGTGCGTACGAGTAAATGAAGTTGTCGAAGTCCTGAATCGCCTGTGGATCGCGTGGGTCGGGGTTGGTATGCAGCTGATGAGATAGAGATGCCAGTGAGAGGGGACTCACGGGTATTCTGGCCCAGCACACCGCGCTGAAGATATTCAGGACGAGGAGGGTGCTGTTGAACGCGAGACACCGAGAGTCAATTCACTGCATTAGAGATTGATTGAAGACGCACCCGAAATACAACGTCCCTAGCATACGACCGAACATGATCACTCGTCGTTCACAACGGACGGAGACAGACCCCGCATTAATTACTCACCGTCTCTCATAAGAAGCAGGGTGATAGGGATATCCGTCTTGAGCATATGCCAGGACATCCGCTTGACGCCGTACGTGACACGCCAGGTCGCGAGAAGAACGAGTGCATCGACGGCAGTCGTGCTGACGCGCGTGGCTATCTCGACTGCCATGAGGAATCCAGTGAGTCAGCGAACGAGATGAAGAGGGAGATACGACAAGTCAGCATACATCTGTTAAAGCTCGATCAGTAAGCTCCGAATACGCGAGACCTGGAACACTGCACTGACATGCTCTGCACCCGCGCAGGGACGTGGTTCGTGATCGTGCAAATAAAGGTAGGTGGCGGGACCTCCCAAACCATCAGGATGTTTCGGTGCTGGGTCACATCATTAGTGAGTAGCATTCGCGCTGAAGGTGCCGCGCAAGCCATGCGTACCAGGTTGGTAGCCACTGGGACGAGGGATAGCGCAAAAACCACGGCGGGAACCTTCCAATCTTGAGGATTGATGGCATAGACACGCAGGGCGGAGATCGCTAGTAGATCATTCAGTTCATACTGCAGCATTCCGATGAACAATGAATACAACGCACCTCCCCATGTCAAGTACATGACGCAAGTATCAGCGCCACCCGCCAGACTCAGCGCATATACGCTGTGATATGCTCGTCAGACTTTGATGGGTCATGCATGGCGTCCGCCAACGGATACTACGAACCTCTGTCGGGGTAGGCATGAGCAACCGCACTGACGGGTGTATGAGAGTAATCACCTTGCAATCCAGGTCCCACCAGGTAGTGATGTTGATCAAAAAGTACAGAGGAGTTGAGACATGCATTAGCACGTAGAGAATGGGTACGACGGGTGTCCTGCGATGACTCGGTCGTCTCCAGATGAGGTTCACCTCATGGTCGAACGTGATGAGACGGTTGTATATGTAAAGGGCTGAGAGACAACTGAAGTCAGTTCATCTTAGCTTGAGATTGTGATACGGATATACTTGCCAAAGGGAGCGGCGAACAAGAACTGTTGGACCAATCTGCGCACAAATTTGTCAGACGGGGCCTCACGAACTACGAGCTGAGATGTCACTTACTCGGAGTCAAGCTGGTATATTAGCTGTGGATTGTTCGACATGGAGGGCAAGGGCTAGATGGTCTTCGAGCAATCAGCTATGCGGCACCGGGGACGTACGCGCCTCTTTCGACGAGCCGGTTATGCTCGCACCAGTGCAGGTTTACCTGGCAGTAAAGTGGCTTGCGACCGGTGATTGAGAACGGCAAGAAGCTAGATAGAAGGCATTGGCCGCATGGGGAGGTGGTAGCCACAGCTTCAAGGTCCCGGCTACCGAAGCGTCGTCGTAACAACGATACCGGCGCGATGAATAGTTGCAGCAACAAATGTAAGTCGCTTACCACAAGAGGAGCGAGTAGGATTTATTGGCATGTGTCATCTGGCGATGACCGTCGCCCGCGCATTGTCGCGTGGTTTCACCCTTTGCGAGATAGTGCATGCGATTCTCCGCGAGCGGCGTAGAGAAGCGTCAACGAAGCCACAGTTCGTCCTTGGTTCGTCCCATCGCTGACGAAACGCATCAGATAGAAGTGTTGGCTTGTCCACCTTGTGCATGTGTCCAGTCATCATTGCTACGAGCGATATCAAGCTCAATAGCAGTGGCACCGCGCTCAAGCTAGACGCCGAGCGCGAAAACGAGGAGGGATCGTCAGACTTTGACACGACATGGTATTCTGCAGGGTCTTTCTAGGGGAGAATAGACACGATGCGCACCATCTATTGTAACACTTTGACTGGCGGCGGCGACTGTCAGCTCGACCTGATGCGGAGGCACTGCACTGAGCAGCGGGCGGGCGGCAACCGAGGTGACGCGCGCATGTCGGACTACTCACTGCATTCGATGCAGCGCGAGCGATGCACGACTGCAACCCCATAGCCTGAGAAAAGTAGCGCGAGTGCACCTTCAATTGGTGAGTATATCAACTCAGAGCTGCCTTACTAAGGAGGACCTTGGGCTCACCAGAAAGGCGTACAAGTGATATGCATCACGAATACACTGCGGCGTGAGTCCCATACACGTACCGTAGATGACAGTACCTACGGCCCAAACACGCCCATCATCCTGCTTCGCTGACGCGTGGTAATGTTCTGCGCCTCCTACTAGTAGACCATCGTCGCAGCCCCAGAAACTCGCGCCGTTTAACCACAGCGAGGTTTGAAGCTTCACCTTCAACCTGTGCAGGTATTAGAGACGTCCCAATAGTGTGTATATAGAGTTGATACTGCAGCGCAGGGTGAGTGCTGTAGTGTGAGTAGATGCTGTAAGTTGGTGAACGGCACGGTCGCGCTGTCGAAAGCCCGGCTAGTGCCGGGGGCTGACCAGATCCGATTCCTTTATTACCCGATCTGGACGTTTTGTGGCATCAGTGTTCGGATGCGTGGCAGTGGGCGCAGTGCGTCGATCAGCGCCGACCTCTGTACTCATGTTATTAACTGTGGGTCCTTGCACTCATTTACGGCACTCTGTTCCGGTCTGTCAAAACTCCGGGAACCAGGATATGCTTTGCAGGAAGAGCAACGCTCACCTCGAATGTCACACTGCCATGGACCCGACGAGTCGACGACCTGCTAATCGATACACCTCCAAGTCAGCCTTCCGTATCTCTCCTGAACGCTTGCCTTATTATCCAGCTACGAATCAACCGTCCAACTTCTCAAGGGCGACGGAAAATTGGGTGAGGACGGCCGGGTGCATGAGTAAGTACCATATGGATTGGCTTGCAATCGTGATGTACGACTCGGATGCGGTGTCAACCTTGGCTCTGGTAAGCAGGTTGTTAGTGTTCCCTGCTCCTGTTCCCTTCTTGCAGCAGGCGTACTCAGTATCAAAGCAGCGTCTTGTCTTCTAGCGTGAGATATGCGACGCTGACGCGAAGGTGCCAGCGAAATACGGGTATAGCCGGGGATATAAAAACGTACCAAGAGCCTTCACGGAGTCGTGGTGCGTAGTCATGGTTGCCACTGTCCACCGCATATACTTAAATGGCCTATGACGGAACAGAGTTGCTACTCATTTGACTTTCCTTGTTTATCAACAGAACCTAGACCGTGGGTCATGACCACCCTCTCCGAGTCTTGCCCGGATTTCGGGGGATCTGCGCGCTAGTGATGCGCACTGTAAGCTCGCCCTTTGTCATCGCGCTTGACAAATACTTTCTATGGCCTTCGAAGTTATGAAACTGACACAATCGCTCGGGCTGATATCCGCTGGAGGTTGATTTGTCAGACGCTAGTTCCACGCATCACGTTGCACGTCAAGGTTCGAGACATCGGTGGTGTTTGACCCATTGAATGCGGGATACTACGTCGTGTCCTGGCACCCCGCGGACAGTGTGGGTGTCTAGCAGCCACATTTCTTTGTGAGTCGAGCGGTCTCGTTGGGTGTGCGTCCCGCGTGCGACGACCGTGTTACTGACAGAGGCTAGGTCTCAGAGGGATCGCCGAACAACGTACGACGTAGGGCACATGAACATCAAAGGGGTGCATGTCCAACGACCTACCGGGTTCCGGTTACGCATATGCCAGATTCTACGACCCGGGTCCGGAACACGGTGGTTCGATTACTCGGCTTTCGGTCTCGTTACAATGGGCGCAAACACGCCGGCGCCTCCAAGAGCGCACTTGACCGTGCAGCCCCATGTCCGAAGCAAAGACACTGTTCGCCAGAGGATGAACGTCCGACGGCGTCGCGGGTGGGTGATTCCAGCTGACCTGCTCAGGCTGGTCCCGCACGTCTGTAGCTGACTGGAATCACGCACCCTGGCGTCCGCGCTACCGACGGCAGCGCGAGCGGGAAGGCCTGTGGGCTGTGGCTGACGTCAACGGCGGCCCCCGATGCAAATCTGCGGATCAGACCGGAGGGCGCGCGATGCACCCGATCGCGCCTTCGAATCGGCCGATGCATCGGCGATCGGATGAGCCAGCCACGTGCGCCCGCGGCCCGCGCCCCTCGCTCCAGCCAACAGCAGGCTGAACGGTGCAAGTACGCGGGTCCCGCCCTCACCGCTCCCCAGTATGGGCTATGCTCGCACTGGCAGCAGCAGGCAGACTGCAGCAAAGCCTCGAAGGACGCAGGTGGAATGCAGAACCGTCATGGGGGACCAGAACGTTCTCGTGCTCACCCGGGTCCGACTAAGCCAGCGCTCAGGCGCGTTCGACGGATCTCGAGACCGTTCGAAGACGCGGTTCGCTGACTCGGCCCACGCTGGCCTCCTCGTTCGAGCACGTCTCTGCTTCTAGCCTTCCGCCGCCGGGTATGCGTCAGCCGCCGACGTCAGTCCGCATTCGGGCGAAATCGTCACCTCACCTCGGCGGAAGGCTGCCTGGGACGTCGGACCCAGGTGCGTATTTAATGTGCGTCCAGAGGCCCTCGGAGAGCATCAGTTGCCCTCAGCTCAACTGTCTCACGACACAAACACTTTACGACCTCCCCTCCCCTCGCCGCACACCCCTCTCTCCTCTACTCGCTTCGACAAGTATAACCGATGGCAGGTGGAAATCAGGCAGTGAACCTCAACCCGCCCTACGCTCAGGAGCACCTCTCCACCAATGGCTCCGACTGGCTGTGGACAGTGTTCTCTATTATGGGTCTTGGTACCCTTCTGGCTGCGGTTGCGACAATCATGGTTGGTTCCTCCGCGTCTACCTTAGGATACGCAGAGTGCTAATCACTTCGTCATACAGAGGCCTCGTGGAACGCGTCTCTTCCACCAGCTCGCTGTCATCGTCTTGACGACGTCGAGCATCGCATACTTCTCCATGGCTTCTGACCTCGGCGCGACCCCCATCACTGCTGAATTCCGCGGCGACGAGACTCGTCAGATCTGGGTAAGCGACGTTCGAAAGGCACTTCATTCTCTTAGGCTAATGTGGCTTGTATCCAGTATGTTCGCTACATCCAGTGGTTCATCAACTTCCCCACCATCATCCTCGGTTTGCTGCTCGCCACCGGCCTGCCGCTCTCTGACATCGTAACGACGCTTTTCATGTCCGTTGTCGTTGTTGTCTCCGGTCTGGTCGGCGCCCTCGTGCACAGCACCTACAAGTGGGGTTACTACACCTTCGGCTGCGTCGCGCTCATCTATCTCTGGTAAGTTGCTCTGCGACATACCACTCTCCAACGATACTAACGAAGGCCTCATAGGTACGTGCTTCTCTGGCACGCACCCGCCTCCAGTTTCGCCGCAGGCGGAGTGGTTCGCCGGGGCTACTACCTCGCCACGGGCTACTTCTCCTTCATCCTGATCACCTACCCGATCTGCTGGGCGTGCGCGGAGGGCGGCAACGTCATCACCGTCACGTCCGAGATGATCTGGTACGGCATCCTCGACATCCTCGCGGGCCCCGTCTTCCTCGCGTGCTTCCTCTGGACCCTCCGCGGCATCGACTACAATGCGCTCGGCTTGCACTCAGGCAAGTTCGTCGACCATGGCGCGGCGGGCTCGGCCGTCCGCGGCGAGAAGGGTGCTGCCCCCGTGGCAGAGGTTCCGCCTGTTATTCCCGCTGGCGAGCAGGCGGCATAAGCGGCAAGTCGTCTTGACGGGTGCTGCTCTTCCTTCCCCTTCCGCACGAAGCGCAACCCTTCCTACACTTCACGCATGCCCCGAATCTCAGGTTGACGAACGTACGAACCGAACGACCGGCCGAAGCGAGTCTGCAATTTTGTAATGTCTCCCCTCCCTAACTACTTCGACGGCGTTATGACTCGCTAGCGTAAAAAAATTACTTCTAATCGCTTCTCAGCATTTGTAATCGCTATATCTGTGTTCGGTGTATTGTAGTACCTTTGCTTTTTGTCCTGCCCTTCGCACGTGTTTTGGGGTTCTTGGATTTGTACGATAGAGTTGCAATGCGCATTGCTCCCTTATTTGTGGATTGTACGTCGAGCGAGTCAAAGTCGCATTGCATAGGCTGTCATTGGTCGGGGAGTTCTAGAAAAAAATTCCACGAATGACTGGTCGTTATACTGATAACAGCCTGTGGCCCATAGATAATTGATCATCATGCATCTTCAGGAACGACGTACGGCCTACATATACGTCGCAAGGGTTGCGAGGGTTGTGAAACCGACTAGGGTACCCCCGCTAGATCCGTCTAGGTAGACAATCCTTTCGTGTCACCACTCCTCATCTTCTGAGCTCCTCTCATCTTCACGCACCACTTACGCCACTGGTGTAAGTTGTAAGTCGGACCCGTAAGTTCGTTCAAATCTATGGACATTCGCCTGTGCGGTACACACATGTTCGGGAGACAGCTGTATCTGTGTCGCATGAAGATTGCTATTGAGTCTGAACCCTCTGGCTAGACTTCCCCGTCCTCGTCCAGATCAGAATAATCATCGTCTTCCTCTTCTTCCCTCTCGATCCAGTCATCCAGCGAGTCATCAGATTCGCGGGCCATCCACTTAACCAGCATTGATCCGACCATGGCTTCCAAACGTTTCATAATGTCGAGATTGCGCGGGCGATGAGCGATCGTGCCTTTAGCGGGGTGTACCAGGAGGCTGAGTGACTCTAATGCCGACCCGTCTTCGATGCGCTTCTGCAGCACTGCACAAAGACTATCGAGCATCTCTTTGCTACCTGTTCTGCTTTGCCGATACTGCAGAGTGAGCTTGCGCAAATGTGGGCAGGGCGTCCCCGATGACGTCGGCTCGAGTGCGCAAGGTAAGGTATGCATGTCCATCAGGAAAGCGTCACGGCCTCTAACTTGCCCTAACCTGTCTAACTCACCTAACTGATGCCTAATTCACCTCACTGTCTAACAGATTTCGGCCTCTGCAGCCGGCTACATACCTTCAGTCGAGCAGCCATCCATGTGTATATATTACATAAATACATAATTGTACAGTAACAAGCTGTTGCAGATAGCGTAGGAGTGCGAGGCGAGTATCGTGCTACTGCACGATTTGACACGTGCTCCAGCTACAAACACTTCTATTGACGAGGTCTATAGAATTAAATAGGCATGCATTTACACATGACCTCGACAGGCAGGCGAACAAGCAAAGAGCGAGCAAGTTGGTGAAGTGGGCCAGGACGGGCACTGACAAGCGGGCGAGCATGCCTACGCAAGCGACGGCGTGGACATGGCGACAATGTGACGCGTGGCGGCAGCAGAAAGGGCATGGCGGCAGCAGAAAGGGCATGGCGGCAGCAGAAAGGGCATGGCGGCAGCAGAAAGGGCATGGCGGCAGCAGAAAGGGCATGGCGGCAGCAGAAAGGGCATGGCGGCAGCGGAAAGGGCGTAGCGACGGCATATGAAGCGAGGGCGCGGCAAAGACGGCGACGGCGACGGCGGCAAGGGCGAGTGCGCGGCGGAAAGTAGTGTGTCGAGGATATGGTGGAGGGAGGGGCGCCACCGGGCGCAAGAACTTGAAGGCGGCGCGGAAGAGAGTAGAGAGACGTACCTCTCGTCTACGCAGGAGACCGCGGCGGGGCAGGGGACGGTGATACGGCGGGGCA
The DNA here is from genome assembly GCF_022264815.1 of Rhodofomes roseus. Classification (NCBI taxonomy): domain Eukaryota; kingdom Fungi; phylum Basidiomycota; class Agaricomycetes; order Polyporales; family Fomitopsidaceae; genus Rhodofomes; species Rhodofomes roseus. Next base: position 82,561 of record NW_025952998.1, on the reverse strand, counting down.
CGATAGCACGGCGGGGCGGGAATGCCAACACCGCAGTGATTGGGATGGGGATGGGGCGGACGACGCGCCGTGCGTGCACGGTGAGCGCAGTCACAGAAACGCGGTAGCCGGCGACGGCGTACCTTTAGGTATTGAGCCTATGTGCTCGTTCTGCCTGTAAACCCCGTATCCTGCCTCCTCCTTCCTCTTCGTGGTCTCCTCGCATCCTCCTCGCCGGGAATTCCTCGCGTTCTGCATGGCTCCTCCTTGCCCCGCGTTCTTCATGTTCAGCGTGGTCTGATTGCTCGGCGCTGGACTTGCACGCGCGTTGTGCAAGTCCTGGGCCGCGCGGCGGGATGCGAGTCGAACCGCCGACGAGGACGACCGCGTGGGTTTGGCTCTTGTCAACCTTGGAGTCACGGAGGACCTTCTCGACGGGCTCGAGGGTAGTACTACGGGGAAGGGTTGTTGCACAGCTGCGAAGCGAGCACAGATGAGCGACGTGTAGGCACTGACGACGTGAGCGCTGAGTGCATCCACGGCTGCGAGGAGAAGGAAGAAGCTACTTACTTTACATCGTTGTTGAACGTTGAGACTAGCTTTGGAGACGGTGCTGTTGCGCGTTGCGCAAACTCGCGCAAGGCCGCCGCGCGTCTGCCCTAAAGCGAATTGCAACTCCGCTTTGAGTCACATGGTACGTGTGGCCTGCACTGGCCTGCGTTGCTGGCACTTCTCCCTTCTTCTCCCTCACAACGGCGGGCGACTTTCCACATCACCCTCGCAGCCTGCATTGCGGCTTTACCGGTTCACTTGCTCAATATCTACGAGGTTGTCGGATGCACCCAGGCCGACCTTTTCATCAACAATGGCAGCCACAGCGTCGTAGGCCGTAGCGCGAGCAACGTCAGCACATTTGGAAGGTGACGTTCCTCATGGAGCACCAGTTGTCCCTTGCATTGAGATCGAAAGTGAACCGGATTACGACGTTAGGCACAGAAGCCCGTCATGGGAGGGATGAGGTATGTGTTTTCTCCGTGCCCTCGAATGGCTCGGCTGCGATAATCATAACGACGTTGACTCAGGTCAACGCTTGGTCCATACCGCGACCTGACTACGAACACAACGGTCGTCGGTGGTAATCGTGGACAGGCCCACTTACGTGCGTCACCTTCTCCTGAATCTTGACCTTTAGCTGATGCAATGACAGCTGTACGGCAAATCGCTGCTGGACACATTCCGCAATGCTATTCTTCGCACACTCGCCAAGATGAGCATGGTGAAGTTGAAGGAGCTCTACTAGCACGTCGTCGACACTCAGAGCTTCCTGTCTAAGATCCCAGGCTACACCGAGGTCGCACACCATCGTGTCCTATGCCAGTGCGGTGAGTATTCACAGATTGTCCGAAGATTATTTGGTTCTTACATAGGAAGCAGCAGGGCCACGTCTTCGTGTACAATCAAACACGGCCGTGATTGAAGTACGCGAACGAGTCGCTTGCGGGTCAACGTGGGTTCTCAAGCACAAAGAGTGCGGCGTGGACAGCGGTGCTCTTTATGGAGCTCGCGAACATACGCTCGAGGCTCATTAGCACTATTAGCAGGGATCATTACCGTACTTTATGTTTGTATAGTTTGAAAGGAATATATTTCTGTTGCTTATACCTGATTGCTTGAGTGATTTAACCGAGCTCTGGTACATCTACAGGCCTCTCAGCCTAATGGCCTAACGATCTCACAAGTGTCTAATTGGTGTCTAATCTTAGAAATGGATCTACTTAACCCAGACACCCAGTCTAACGAGTCTAATCACCTAAATGCCTGGATTAGACAAGTTAGACGCGAAAGTCGCTTTCCTGATGTCGCAAGCATGCCCGATGATCTGGAGTTGTCTGATATTCGGGAAGGAGGCCATCATGCGCCTCCAGGTCTCCACGTCGACGCGATTCGTGAGGCCCCGTAATACGAGGGTCTCTACAGATGCGGGAAAGAGACTGCTGAGGTCGCGTACGACACGCTGCAGTCCTCTCTCGGGCGAGTTGTCCTCCCACTGCGATATTCTGAATGCAACGCGCAGGGATGGCATAGAAAGGTCGTCCGGTGGAGCATTTCCACGTACTGTGTGGTGGATTCCACGTATTTCGTAGTGGGGACTCTGCCAGGGCTGCGACTCCCAGAACTCCGTACGCTCCACGTCCGCGTATATGGTGAGATCAACATCGAAAGCTTCCTCATACGTGTCCAGCCACACCAAGACGTGTCGTGCCTCGTGGACAGCAGGTAGGTGCCTCGTGTCCCTTGGTAGGGAGTTATTGAGCACAGTTCTGAGCGAACCCTGAGCGCCGAAGAATTGACTTGGCAACAGGGATAGGTGGGCGTGACGAGGCAGTGAGATCCGCGCGAGCAAACCCGATATACCCGCGTGCGTTCCTGTTAAGTGGAAGGAGCGCATGCGCGGCAGTGGCACGATGTGGGTTGCTACGTGTGGTGTGGAGCGATCCCTCAAGCCGTCGTATGCGACGACCTCCAAGGAAACACACGCTTCGAGCAGATCCAGAAGAGATGCGAAGCGACTGCCATTGGGAAACCGGATGTAAGAAAGCCGTAACGATGTTAACTGCGAAAATGGCAGTTTCGTCCAGTCGGGCGTGACGGAAGTAAGCGACAAGCTTTGCAGACTTGGGAGATGATTTGGCGTCCATTTCAACGAGCTTCCGTGTTCGACGCCGAGCGCCAGGACGACCAGCGCAGGCAGTGAGACGTCCAGTAGTTGCCAGAATGAGTCGGTGTGGATTTCACGCGGCCCCTCCCTGAGATAGATATTGATGCTCTTGATCCGCAAGTGATGGGGAATAAGAAGGGGTATAATCGTCGAGAAATCGACCCTGGCACCCGCCGGCTGGCTTAGACGTTCCGCTAAGTCTGTATGCTCTGGAAGAGATATGCTGAGGCCTGCCCCCTTTGAACGAAGGAGACAGAGGTCTAAGCATTTCCGTCCCTCGAACAGACGGATTTCTGTCCATAGGACAGGTGTATCCTTGATGACATCTCGCCAGTGGCGGCATACGTCCATTTTCCGCGCACTGGCCCGGGGACGGCAATAATCGGATATGGAGGCAAGTTTCAGGATCTCAACGAGGATCTCGGTCGGCAGCGCGTTCACGGCAAGCGTCGAGTTGTATTCTGTTCGTAGGTCCGACAGGTAGCGTTGCACGATGCGCATCTTGTAGGTTATCCGGTCACGGGCCTCCTGAGCCGCGCATCCTTCCAACTGCGTGCGATCGTCTTCCAGGAGCATGACCAACACGTCATCGCGGACGGTATTGTGACCCAGCATCGAGGACTGCCACCTATTCTAGGCAGCATCTAGTAACGACTCCAGAGTGTCGCACCAACTTGCGAGTTGACGTACCTTGGAAAATTATAACCAGTGACGATGATGCGAACGAGCTCCTAGTTGATGTGCCAGTGTCTGTGTCGCCGGTGACATACAATGGTAAGCTTGAGAAGTGAACCCCTCAATCAAGTTACAGCTCACCTGAGGCCGTGTTATACTGTATGCACTCAATTTGCTACGAGCCTGAAGCCTGAGCGCTGAGCGCCGAAACGGCAGTCCGAGTTCGGTTACGACCGGATTACAAAATGGCAGAGCCGCGGCCAGTAGAAGACTAATTTTACGAACTAGTTGTGCCAGCTAGCACGCACTGAGTTCACGTAGAGGCCCAGGCTTGGAACAAGTTGCAACCACGTCGGTGGCGGAAGCAGCTGAGTTGGCAACTTTCCAAATCCGGCGAAGTAGTAACTGAGCGCTAAGCAGCGCGTAAGTAGTACATTCCAGGTATGATACATGCCAGTGTATAGACATTCATACGGCGGTGGCAGTTCTCATTATTACGAGCAGTGTCACAAATATCGAGCCTCAGGCCTCAGGCTAGTACTACAGTGGCATAAGTCAGATGCGTTGTGTCATCAGATCGAACCTTAGTAGGTGCTCCCCTACTTGTTCTTCTTCCTCACCATCGTCGCAGTCGTCTCCCTCCTCGTCCTCATCCTCGTCCTCTGGACCGTCGTAGTCATCATTGTTGTAGTCATACTGGTGCTCGTCATCATGGCATGCAATCCACCGAACCACCATTGACCCTGCCATGGGTTTCAGATCGAGCAGCCGCTCTTGGACGTCCACCGGTAATTGATCGACAACGAACTTGGGCGGGAAACGTTTATCGCTTTTCGTGGATTGAACTAGTAGGGTGAGGGATTCTAGGCGTGAGCCATCCTTCATGCGTTTTTCCAGCGCTACGCGAAGCTCCTCTAGCATCTCCAGGCTCCCGCCTTGTTTCCTCGGCCGATACCGCAGGACCAACTCGCGCAGGTGTCTGCAGGGTATCCTAGACCGAGTCGGTCGTAGTGCACGAGGGAAACAGAGTATGTCGCAGGACTGTCCCATGATTTCGAGTTGCTTGATATTCGGAAAGCAAGACATCATGCGCGTCCAGGTCTTCACGTCGACGCGATTCGTGATCCCGCGCAGTATGAGGGTCTCCACGGATGCGGGTAAGAAGCGGCAAAGGTCGCGTGTAATGTATGAAAGCCCTGCCTCAAATCCTTGCTCTAGTTCCAACCAATCTGACGCTACGTGTGCTATGTATAAGGACGGCATTGAAGGATCTCTGGGTCGGGACCAGACGTTCAACCGCACGTGGAAATTAGGATCCCTCCAGCGCCGCGATTCCCAGAATTCCGTGCGTTCCACATCTGCGTAGATGGTGAGCTCAACGTCGGGATCCTCCTCGTCTGTTTCCAGCCACGCCAAGACGTGCCGTGCCTCGCAGAGAGCAGGCAGACACTGAGTCATATCCCTGGGCAGGAAAGTATCGAGCACCCCTCTACGTGGTTCCCATGAGTCGCTCGCGCCTGGACAGAGGGACACACATGCGTGCTGTGGCAGGGAGACCTGCGCGAGCAAGCTCAAAATGGCTGCCTGCGTTCCCGAGAGGTGAAAGCGCAGCAACCGCGGCAATTGCAGGGTGCAGCGGGGTTCCAATCCATTGAGGTGTTCGAGTTCAAGGCCATCGTATCCGAAGCACTCTAGAGAGATGCACGCTTTCAGTAGTTCCAGAAGGGATGCAAAGCATCCATCTTTGGGAAAGTCAACGGCGCAAAGCCATATAGAAGTCAGCTGCGAGATTGGCAGTCTCGACCAGTCGGGCACGGTGATCGAGGTCAATGACAGACTTCGGAGACCTGGGAAGGGTTTCGGCATCCATCGCAGCGAACCGTCGTTAACCAGTGCCAAGGAGACCAGAGCGGGTAGTGGGGCGTCCAGCAGCCGCCAGAGTAATTCACTCTGCATGCTGTTTTTCTCGTCAATGTGGAGATCGATACTCCTCATTCGTGGATAGTGTGCGACTAGAAGGGGTGCCACCGTGGAGAAATCGATCCTGGCCTGCTTGCGAGCCCTCCTCCGCATTCGGGCATCCTTTGGGAGATAGATGCTAAGCCCGACCCCATTTGACCGCATGAGGCAGAGCTCTAAGAACTGTAGTCTCGCCGATAGATCGATGGTGGTCCAGAGTATGGGCGTATCCTCGATAACGTCTCTCCAGTAGCGACATACACCCATGCTCTTGGCTGTCCATGCGTTGCGATGATCTGACGCGGAGGCGAGCCGCAGGATCTCGACGAATATCTCGTTCGGTAGCGCATTCACGGTGAGCGTCGAGTTGTAGGCAGTTTGTAGGTCCGACAGGTAGCGTTGCACGTCGCGCGTCTTGGCGGCTAGCCAAGCACGAGCCTGCTGAGTAGTATGACCCTGCAGCTGCGCGCGATCGTGCTCCGGTAGCACAAGCAAGACGTCATCGCAAAGACTGTCAAATCCTGGCATCGCGGACTGCTCTGAGTCCTCAGTCAATAGACGTCACAGGCTGAAGGTCGCAAGGATGACAAACCAAAACGTGGTGACTATGGAGAGAGGACTCCTAGCACAATGTCTACACTGTATCCAGCGTACAACCTGGATGAGTGTGTGAATGAACCGCTTGAAGACATCACAACTCACTCACCGTAGCCTAGCCTGCCTTGAACTACCACCAGCGCGGCAGCGAATATAAGTGTGCCGGTGCCACAAGCCCGAAAGCCACAGAAATGTACAGTAGACTGCTGCGGACGCGTGACCGAGTTTGTGTAGGAGGCTACCAGCGAGTGACGGCAGTGAGCGTAGAGTGCGAAGTAGTAGGAGGAGCGCAGGGCCGCGCAATTTGAACCAAACGCGTCGGTGGCTCGAACAACCGCGTGTGGCTCCGACTCTCTGTGGCTAGTCGAATTCGACTCGAGATGATTGCGTTTCCGAGCCATGGTACATATATTGTTGTACACATGCCGTCACATTAAGATGATGGGTAAGAGTATTGAATTCCAGCAACACAATACATCTAGAAGACCGCCGTGTATCTCACATTTAGTATCATAATGTGGCCACGGTTTCAGGCTTCCTCCTCCCCTCCTCCGTTCTCTTCGGTGCATTACCAAAATTCCCAGTCACATGTATCTTCCTCTATGGCCTCACCTTCTATACTACGTTCGTGCCCTTCTTCCCCCTGGACATCCCCTTCACCAGTGTTGGGTCTGAACACAAACGATTCCACCACCGACTTCAAGCCATCCAGCGTCTCCCTGAACACAGCCGGTAGTTGCTCCATGACAAACGCGGGCGGGAAAACCCTGTCGTTCCTTTCCGTGACCAGGAGGAGGCTGAGAGATCGCAGGCGCGACCCGCCCTTCACTTCTAGGCGCATCTGCAGCGCCGTGCGAAGTCCTTGCAACATTCTGAGGCTCCCAGACCTTTTCCTCGGCCGATATAACAGAACAACGTCGCGCAGCTGCGCACAGGGAATCCCGGATGACGTCGGTTCCAGTGCGGCAGGGAAGTTATGCATATCGCAGTCTTGCCCAATGATCTCGAGCTCCTTGAGGTTTGGGAAGGCCGCCATCGTTTGTGCCCATGTTTGCACGTCGACGAGACTTGTGATTCCGCGTAGGACGAGGGTCTCCACAGTGGCGGTGAAGAAATCACCGAGTTCTTGCATGATGAATCGGAGTCCGTTCCACTGAGCATTTCCGTGCCATGAATGCACTGTATGCCTCACAAAGAAGGATGGTACCACCTCGAAAGGTCCCCCAATTGGAAAGTCCCAGGGTAACTCGTAAGACCAAGACCTCCAGGGCTTCGACGTCCAGAAGTCCGTACGATCTACGTCGGCATATACGATGAGTTCGGGGGGTTCGTCGGGCGCGTCCGCGTAGATCAATACCATCAGATGCTGCGCTTTGCCGACGGTGGGTAGGTTCTTCGTGTCCTTGGGCAGTATAACGTCGAGTACACGTGTGGTCTCTTCGTAGTAGTGGTAAGGCTCAAGCCAGAGACGAGCGTCCTGTGATAGCGAGAGCTGGGCGAGTAGGATTGCAGTACTCAGCGGCATTCCTCGGAGATAGACGTGCCGAATCCGAGGCAGTGATAAGGTACGACTCGGATATGGTGCCTGGAGGTTCACTTTGAAGCCCTCGAATCTGAAGAACTCCAGGGAGCGACATGCTTCTAGTACACTCAAGACGGATGCGAATGGGGCATGCTCGACAAATGGAAGTTCGGAAAGCGTTAAGGATGTTAACTGCGACAATGGTAGTCTCGTCCAGTCTGGTGTGACGGTAGACAAGGACAGGTGCCGGAGATTAGGGAGAGGACTCGGCGCCCATTGTAATCTGTTCGAGTCCAGGGCCAGCGAGGTGAGCGCAGGCAGTGGAACATCCATTAGTTGCCAGAGCGAATTCGTCGGTACGTCATTGCTTGAGGCCTCGTCAATATAGAGGTCAATGCGCTTGATCCGCGAACTCCATGGAATAAGCAGAGGGGCGATCTCGGGGAAGTCCACGTTGACATTTCTCTTTGAGTAGACCCCGAATGGACCAGGTAGACGTATGCTGATGTCTGCGCCATTGGCGCGAGCGAGGCATAGCTCTACGAAGTGTGTTTTCGCCGTCAGGTCGATTGTGGTCCATAAGAGCGGTGTGTTGATTATGGTGTCTCTCCAGAAGCGACACACTCCCGTAGCCTTCGTGATCCATGTGTTGCGATAGTCTTGCTCCGGGCTGGCCAAACCCAGGATGTCGACGAAAATCTCGTTCGGCAACGAGTTCACAGCAAGGGTTGCATTGAGAACGGTTTGCAGAATCGACGAGTAGCGTTGAACGGCGAGGTATCTCGCGGTTATCCAATCACGGACTTGATGATTGGCACAACCTTGCAGCTGTGCGCGATCGTCTTCAGGAAGCATGAGCAATATGTCATCGCGAACACTATCGTATTCAGGCATCGAAGGCCGCCAGCACTGCAACCAAGATCCAAGTCAGCATGGTGGTGGGGATTATTGTGACGAGAGTCCGAGCGTCCATAGCCCCGCTCTGATTTGGACTTGCCTTGCTCAAAAACAGATCGAATCCCGGTTTATATGTCGATTGCGCCCACTGGTAGGAGCCTAGTGAATGGTGATGAGTCCGTGAAACCGACGTCAGAAGTGCCACAATTTCTCACCACACTACGATATGTTTGCTGCAGATATTCAGATCACCGGTGTTCACTACTAGGAGCTGAGGTGCATGGCAATTAAACGGGGGTTCAACATGCGCGTCGCTGCGAGAGCTGATCTACATACATGGGGGAACAATGGCAAACAAATCACCGCGTGGAAGTCAGACTCACAAGGTCCAATCCGTGGAAAGAGTTGGTCTAATTGCCAGACAAAGCCCAAGTTACCGATTGTGAGCGCGCAAAAAAGCGGTCGCCGTCAGAGCACTCGTCGAGAAGACCAAAGCACAGATGAACGTTCCGGTTGAGCGTGAGTGTGGGTATTCACAGGAGGGAGTCAATTGAAGACGTGTCCGATGGCAGGTCGCGGTCGCACAGCCTGCGGCGAGCGCAGTAGTTTGGCGCCCGTAACACATGTACATCAGGAGATTCAAATTTGGACATGGCGATTGGCCCTCACTGCTAGCGCACCGCATGTTTGGCTGGTAATATCGCGTAGCCGCTTCGTAATCTGGTAGTTCTACAACACTGTGAATCTTGGACACTCTATGACACTAACACTACATACATCTCGTCAAATTCTGTTGTCGACGCGATCACGCACTCGAGTCTGTCACAACCTCCTTCTTCCTCAGCCCACCGCCGAACGCGTCCCGCACGACACCGCGCGAGATGTCCATCATTGCCTGTCTACTCTCATAAAGAGGCAGGACAGAGGTAATGAACGCGGCGACAAATAGCCAGATGACGCAAATGATCACCCACGCCTTGAAGAATGCGACAGAGAACACGTAGTGCGAGAGGAACATCGGAATAGGGATAAGCTAAGTGAAAATGAATGATAAGTGTCAGGTATTGGCGGTGAACTTCAAGAAGGGCCACGTACGAAGACGATAATGAAGCTCATTATGATCGACGCCCAAGTCGCAGCTCGCAAAGACTTCTTGAGTGTCTCGTAGTCTTCCGGGCGTCTCTCTTCGGGGACAGTGAGGCTCTGGTCCTCGTTGTCATCGTCTACCGAGTTGGTTCTGATCATCGCATCCGACTTCTCTCCCTTCTCTGAACCAGCTGCGGTGGCAGTGTCGCTGTTGGCATTGTCCTTCGACAGGCCGTCTTTAGTCGGGTTCAGTCCTTGCTTGAGCTGCTCGTCGATTGCACGGCCACGCGGGTTGATCTTCTTCGTCTCCGACCAGTCAAAGTCATTGTCAGGCTTGATGAGCGTGACGATGATGGAGATGAGCGCGCCAGAGCAGCACGAGCCCATGTTGCCAGCGAGGTTAGGGTACATGTTTCCTGTGCAGCGAGAACGTGTCAAAGACCCTGTGTTATCCTCAGGGCAGAGACGTACCGGTTGTCTCTACCGTTAGCGCACCATAGTACACCTTTGCTACAACCAGCCAGCAAATCACTCCGATACACGTGCCCCCCAGTGCACCGCATATTACAGCCAAGCGCGTCTGCTTGCGCCAGAGCACGCTCATGACGATGGGCCCGACGGCGGACGTATAAAGTGTTCCGGAAAATAGGAAGAGCCAGTTCAGCGAGACGCCGATGCCGTTCCAGAGACAAGCAACGCAGGACATCACGATAGCCCATACGCCGACCATGATATGTGAGACACGGATGAGGGCCTCGGGGGATGCCTGTGTGGAGGATCAGTCGATGTTGGACGAGGCTAGAGAACAACACATACGTCTGGCTTGAAATGGATCTGGTACAGATCGAAGGTCAGGATAGAAGACGTCGCAATCATTTCAGACGACGCCGCCGACGTCACAGCCATAAATAGTAGGATCAACTGGATGCGTCTCTGAGTAACGTTCTCCGTGCAAGGAGAACAACTCATACCATTGCGACCGCGCCACCTTTCCCTAGCAATGCGACCACGCCAGCTGGTGCTGCGAGTCCAGCATCAATCTCTCCAGAGGATAGGCCTCCATGGTACGGGAAGGCCGGATCTAGAAGTCGAAGCTTTGTGAGCATAGCACGCAGGAAGCTGACGGAGAGACGTACTGTTGGCCAGCGCGACTGCTGCGAGACCCATAACCGAAGAGAATGTCAGAGGCACGGCGAACCATGCCACGCCACCCAGCAGGTAAGCGCGAACAGCTGTCTTGGCTTTGGACGCGATTGCGCGCTGCCAATAGCCCTAGAGAAATGACACTCAGAATTGACCGTAGCGCGGGCAACAATTCCAAGTACTCACTTGGTCTAACATGACCGTACCAAGACCGCCGAATATTTGAATAATCATGAACACGAGCCCGTCTAAACAAAGTATTTTCAGAGCGTGTACGACACAAGCACGAATGACTGATCACGTACAGTTCGATTTCAAGGTCATGTAAGATCCCCCTGCGTTACCAGAAACTGGCCTCTCGATGGCAGCTTGCTGTAACTTCTGATACATGCCTTCGAAGCCGCCGATCAACTCGGCCTCGGTGTAGGTATAGAAATAGAAGTACAATATGATAATCATAAGGATTAAGGTGTGGCTGTAGTCACCTATTCTCGGTCGTGTGAGCAACAATATCAGGACATCAAAAGCCCGGACAACTTACAGAGGAATGTCGCGCGAAGTCCACCGAGGATGACATAGACCATGACACCGATCGGGATGAGGAAGTTCGCGGCGTAGATGTTCATGCCGGTGAACGCGTTCACAACGGCGCTCCCTCCGAGTAGCAGCATGCTCGACACGATGAGGTTCGTCACGAGGCCATACGTGACAAAGATGAAATGCGGGGTGTTGCCGTAGCGGGCCTGCACGATCTCGAGGTAGGTGTGGCAGTACGGCGCGATCATCTTGACGCGGACGGCGAGGACCGCCATGAGAAATATCTGCAGCGTCGCGCCCGCGGCGTAGTAGTAGCCCCCGCACAGCCCGTACTCATACGTTACCGTCGAGCTCTGCAGTAGCGTGGCGGCCCAGGTCCACGCAGAGACGATGCCCGACGCGATGAGCCCGGGCTTGACCGAGCGCGATGCGGTGTTGAACTCCTCGGACGTGCCGGTCTTGAACGTCGTGTACCTGTTCTGGAGGGTCGACAGGCCCATCATGAGGATGGCGAAGACGAAGCCGATCCCGAGCACAACGCCATAGCCGACGCCCTGCGAGAGTACTTGCGCGCCTTCTGTGGAGGACATCGTAGCGGCTTGGATGGAGACTTGCGTCGCGGGAAAGCGGGCTCGCCGCGATCGAGAAGAGGTACTTAGCTTATGACTCTCTTGCGGAGCTGAATAGGTAAGCAATAGGGTTCTTATCGCCTTTCGTGCATTGATAGGGAGATACAGTCCCGAGAAGCTCTGGAGGGCTGGAGTCCTTGGCCAACGGTACGGGATATCCGTGGAGCGACGAAGCATCGTCGCTGTTTTCTCTGACAGACCTGAAACACACTTATATCAACATGAATCTGTCTTGTAAACCTGCACACCCGAAGCCCGACACTCACCGGTCATTGCGAAAACCTCCTGTCGCATCACACTGCGGCCACTATAGGCGTTTCAGCTTCTTCGGCTCAAGGGAGCCACTGACTCGGAGAAGCATATCGGGCACGTCCTATACGGCACTCTATTTTTCGCAGCGAGCGAGGACATGCCTCGCTGCCATGTCCTGAGAACCATGATCGTACCTCGCGCTCCACGGAGGAGTATTGGATGAACCAGAGCCATGATACGTAGCCGTGAGACGGAAGAATTTCAACGCAACGCATATAAGGAAGGCTTCGGGTTCTAAAGGAAGCCCGTTCCGTCGAAGCAGACGAAAGCCTATCGAGCCCCGGACGATACGATGGGGGCCATGCTTGAAAGACCACCGGACGCAATGTATGAACCTATCTAGCCTGCCTGCGTATCGTGAGCCACTTCATCACTACAAAAGACGCACCAGTGGAATGTATACAGTGCTTACAGTACTAAGTGGTCGAAACAGAATCAGGACCTAACCTGAATATCAGGATGCTGTTTGAAACTCACCGATCGGCTCATGACCAGATGACTAGGGAACTTGCAAGATGAGCGATACCGGGAGCACATGCATGAGACGCTGTGGTTCCACAAAGTCTGTAATGGGTCAGTAAGCGCAGCAACGAAGACATGTCGAGTCTTCCATCTGTCAAACGTCTGAGAGTGAGAGTCATGGCACCCACGTTGTGCGGCGCCCAGTTCTGCGAAGGCACCCTCGTACTCAGCCTCACCATCTCGACGAGTCGTGAAGAGAACGCTCACAGATCACGCCCACGCATGCAATGACAGACCGTCCCTCCATATTACGAAGACTCATAAATGGCCGCGCTCGTTACTTACATGCGAACAGATGATGATGAGAAAAGAGGAAACCGTAATTGAAGGTCGTTGAGGGGCAACAGGATCGGATGACAGCAGCCGCCAGGCAAACGGTGTGACCGAAAACCAATGTAATACGCGGAAAGATGAGGTGTATGACAGTCATTGCAGAAGATAGTAGTAGTCATGAACGGCACGAGGGGTATGAAGAATGACAAGCTCGCTCAGCCCGTACTCGACCAGCCCGGAGCAAGCAGTAAGTGAAGTGTCCGCGCGCAGTTTAGAGAACGACGCAGTGGTGCTTCTTGCTGCCCTTGGGCCGGCTCAGAAGCGCAGCACGGGTGGCGTACTGGAACACCTCGCGGACACCCTCGCCAGTCTTCGCTGAGCATTCCAGATAGTGCTTGGCACCAATCTTCTGCTGCACCGCCATACCCTAGAATAACATGTTGTCAGATACAGGAAGACAAATGCGAGAGGCATCCCATCCCGGAGCGCTACTGCACAGGCACGTGGGTGGCAACTCGAAGCCGCCGGCGACGCGCAGCCCGTCCGAGTGGAGAAGCGAAGGCAATGAACGGGTAACACACCTCCTCGGGAGTAACAGGCCGCTGATTCGTCTTCCTGAGTTCCTCAATGACTCGCGGGTCACGTCGCAGATCCTTCTTGCAGCCGACGAGAATGATGGGGAGGCCAGCACAGAAGTGCATAACCTCGGAAATCCACTGTAGATGCATCATGGGTCGGTCAAGTTGTCATGAATGTGTTGGGTGCAAGACGCACCTTCTCCTGCACGTTGTCCAGCGAGTCAGGTGAGTCTACAGCGAAACAGATGAGGATGACGTGGGAGTCGGGATAGCTGAGCGGCCTGAGACGATCATAATCCTCCTGGCCCGCCGTATCCCACAACGCGAGCTCGACGTGTTTTCCATCGACCTCCACATCGGCAACGTAGTTCTCGAAGACGGTGGGCACGTAGACCTAGTACAGGTAAGCGCCGACATTAGCACACGAGCAACAGGCATGGTACGACTCGGGACCGCGAGCAATCCCCACGGAGAAAGTGCTACGAACCTCTGGGAACGTCCCTTTCGAGAAGACAATAAGCAAACAGGTCTGGAAAAGACGGTTGCTTGGGTCAGCAAAGGGGTGGTACGACTACGCGACGACAACGACACTGACCTTTCCGCAGGCACCATCACCCACAATGACAAGCTTCCTACGAATTTCGGACATGACTGGAAAAAGGACGGGCGAGCGAGGATGGAGGGACGGCTGAGGTGGACGACGCGGACGGCGGTTGCGGTAGCTGGAGCAGCGAGGAGACGTTGCAGGGCGTTGATAGCAAGCGGGCTTTCCAGCGGTCTTTGAAGTTTCGAGTTCAACCACACTGCCATACACAGCAACCCCCTCTGTTACCTAAGCAAGCGGTCTGTGCGTGGGAACCCGTTACTTATGTTTGAAGGCCGCCATACTGTTCTGTCTTAGTCTCCAGTGCACGGCATTGCCTGCACAGCTCGCACAGGCGGGTCCTTTGGGGAAACCTGGGGGTCGAGGCAATGCTCGCATGATACTTTCACGCCCTAGCTGTACCATGAACACATGCAGGTCCCTTCTAGCCTGAGGCAGTCCAGGTTGCGCTCAAGACTTCTCGAAGTTCAAGCAAGCAAAAGCGCCACAACCTTTTCCGAAGTCGAAGACCGCCAGTACACCAAACAGGTATCACCCCATGGCAACGCAACGTTCGCACTACTTCCAACTAAGTATTGGTATTGTTCAGAATCTGTTCAATGTTATAAATAACGAACAAATCAGTACCTTCCTGTCAGGCTTGGGACACATCGTGAGCAAGGACAAAGACACTCACGCATCGCTTAGGGTGATACACGTTGGGACCGCATGCGTGTATGCCAACAGGAAGACTAAGTGAGTAGCTGTTCACGTATGATTTCCTGCAGTGTGACTGCAATTCTTCGAGCGCGAGGTTGTTATGTCTATCACAATGATGGAAGCCCAGACCAAGGCCAGACTATGTAGCCAGTGTCTTCGACCTGCCATTGCAATGCTCGCTGCAGCGCTGCTGCCCGCGACCTGCGATTGGACCCAGGACTGGCAAGTGTGGCCATATGGTTGCAATCAGCATCGTGCATCTCCGCTTGAAATCGCCGGAAACACTTGTCGATGCTTGAGAAAGTCCCGCGGTTGGACTTTCTGATTTTTGGGACTATGGAGTGAATTGAGCTATGGCATGACGTTGAGACCCGGCAGTTGGAATATTTCGTGGCAGCGGCAGCCCCGAGGTGGGAGCAGGAGTGAGACGCCCCGGGGCGTGACGCGGGCGGCCACAGACCGTGTGACAGGCTATACCAAAGATCACAAGAGGAGACGCGCCTTGTAGTCATGGCGTGACTGGCCATAGTGACGGCTTGTGTGGCGGCTATTGTGGGCTGAAGCGGCGCGCCTTGTTCTTATTGTCACGCTTACGCCTCTTCATCGCGCCGCCGCGGGCTTCGAGCAGGCCACACCACCCACTTCCCCCCATGCTGCCAGGAACGCCGTCGAGGACTGCAAACCGTCGCGATGTACGCCGCAGGGGCCGCAGGAGCCCCGCCGCCCGCTCAACCTCCTTATTAGGATCGCTCAAAAGTTTTATCGCGACCCCGCTGTCGTGGTTCACGTCCTCGGAGGACCTCACGGAGGACTTTGAAGACACGCCCGGAAAACGACGCAGGAACCACGAAGTCGCTGACCGCGATGTCCGGGAGCATGAAGAGGGCGATTCGCGGGCCAAGCGGCAGCGCGTACACAGTCCAGAGCCCGAGCCTCAGCAGCGGCACCACCTCCAGAACGTACAGCCCACTGCGGGCTACCTCGATGTTCCGCAGGAGTTGATAGCCAACCACAATGTCCCACCTCGTCTGTCGATGGGCCACACGCGGTCATCGTCGCTGGTCGCAATACCCCCGCGCCAGCCCGCGGTCCGCGTTGACCGCCACTCCCTCTCCCCCCTCGCCGGCCCGTCCTATGCGCAACCGGTCAGCATGTTGCGAACGATGTCGATGGACCCCCCAACAGGATACCGCCCCCGCGCACTCTCGCGCGATGTATCGATGGATGCCGCCTCCGTGGCGATGACGCCGTCGCGCACGCCGTTTCAGGTGCGCTCGCGCGCCTCGATGACCCCCCAGCAGTCTGGCCAGGTGTTCGGTCCCTCCGTCCTGCGTCGTGACCGCGAGACGTCTGAGCCCCCACCCATCGAGACCTTGGGGTCTAAGCCCGTATTCGTGAAGGCCCCGCCACAGTCGCAGTCTCAGCAGATGCTCGCGATGGAGCCGACGCTGACCCTTGGGTCCTTGGCTGAGGCCCAGCCGCGGACACGGCGCATGTCGCCCTTCGGCGATGTATCGCAGAGTCGCTCGTCACTCGGGCAGAGCAGCTCCATGCTCATGTCTCGCTCGGGTTCCCTTGACGGCGGTCAGTCATTGTCCAAGCCACCATGTTGGATTTGTATCTCACTTTGTCCAACAGGTCGCTCCCGCGTCGAGAACCCCGCGCAGAAGGCGCTGGAAGACCTGGACGTGTACAAGACACCGCTCCTGCCCACGCGCCTGCGTGGCTCGCCAGGCATTCCCGACATGTTCAAGACCAAAAAGATGCCCATTCCTGTGCTCATGGCCGGCGAGCACGACAAGAAGAAGCGTCTGGGTTCTGCCGAGAAGGAGGAACCGGGCGCGAAGCCGTACGCTGGAAAGGGCGGCATGAAGAAGCTGTTGATGAGGAGGAAGCAGGAAGAGAGAGAGGAACGCGAGAATGACCAGGAGTCCGCTATGGAAGATGAGCAGGACGAGGGCCCAAGCAAGGTTGCGCAACAGAAGGCACCAGAGTCGCGCGACGTGCCCCATCTTTCCCGTCTTACTGTTCCCGAATTCCCGCCTGCTCCTGAGGCAGGCAGACCTTCCTCCCTGCGCGTTGGTCGCAACAAGATCACACGATCCCATGCACCGTCCGCGCAGCTCGGCAAGAACCGGTTCTCTGCCTTTGACGAAGAAGATGCCGATGATGCCATGCTCACATCTGAGGACGGTCACGGCCAGGCAGAGGCACCCAAGCCACCCTCTCTCTTCCAGGCTCCCGCCGGGTTCAGCTTCTCTAAGGACGTAAGTGCCACAGTGTCTCACAAGCGTTCTCACAGCCATAACCCTTTGCAGACCGCCCCGATCAAGCTCGACGCGAGCACTTCCAAGGAGCCCCCGATTGCCTCGCTGCCGTTCTCTTTCAGCAAGCCTAGCTCGGACTCGCTCCAGGCCAGCACCGCGAGTGCACCCTCCGTCCCGCAGGTACCCAAGGATGTCGGACAGCACCCGAATGTCCCACCAAGTGGGTTTTCGCAGGTCCCGACGGGCGCAGCTGGACCTGCTCCACCTGCGACTGCTACTGCTCCAGCGACGCCCGTGCTGCAATTGACACCACCTACGCCTGGCCCGACCACCACACCAGCGCAAACCTCATCAACGGTTTCAGCGGGCGAGAAAGCAGGGGCTGAGAAGGCGCCCGCAGGGATACCCAACTTCTTCGCGAACTCGGCGATGCTTTCGAAGCCGGCGCCCCCGATCACGCTGCCTGCGGGTATGTCGCTCTTTGGTAGCTCTCCGTCGACCGCTACCACTACTGCGCCAGCGGGTACCACGGCTGCTGCCCCTAGTACGGCAGCGCCCACCGCGACAAGCGAGGCCAAGAGTGCAGAGCAGAAGGAAGCTCCCAAGTCGTCTCCGTTCGGCTTCGGCTTCGGTGCTGCGTCTACGGACGTAGGTGCTCGCGCGGCGGGCTCAGCCACGGGTTTGCTCCCTTCGCCGTTCGGTGCAACGGAACTCCCCTCGGGCACGGCGTCCACATCAGCGCAAAAGGCTTCGTCGGAAGCAAGTGTGCCATCGACTTCCGGGGTAGCTGCTTCTACATCGATCTTCGGGGCTGCGCCTGCAAAGTCTGCTGAGCAACCCGGTTCTTCCGGGACATCCTTTATCTTCGGTGCGCCAGCGAAGGCTGTCCAACAACCCTCTGCCTTGTTCGGTTCTGCGCCGCCTAAGCCAGCTGAGCCAGCTAGCACTACTGCTGCGGCTGCTTCAACTACCACTACTTCGTCGGCATTCGGTTTCGGTGCCCCCGCGAAGCCGGCGGAGAAGCCGGCCACATCCACCCCGTTCAACTTCGGTGCTCCTGCGAAATCAGCGGAGGCATCCATGCCGTCGCTGTTGGGTCCGCCTGCTAATATTGAGAAGCCAGCGGTACTCACCTTCGGTCAGCCCAAGGAGCAACAGGCGAAAGCGCCCGAAGCGACGTCGACTCCGGCGCTTGAACGACCGAACCCCTCGCCCTTTGGCGGCTCGTCGACTTCGTTCGGCGGATTTGGAGGCACTGCATCCACTAGTACCGAGCCGGCGAAGTCGTCCTTCCCCTTCGGCCAGCCCACCGCAGCCTCCCAGCCCGCTGCAACTCCAGCTGTGCAGGCTCCAAAGCCCCTCTTTGGTGGCTCGTCTGGTAGTTTCTCGTTTGGTGCTCCACCGCAAACGAGTGCTGCGCCAGCGGAGCCCGCTGCTCCTGCGAAGTCGCCCTTCTCCTTCGGCTCGTCGCCGGCCACACCGCCCGCTACATCCACGGACAAGCCGGCGTTCACGTTTGGACCAGCGAGCGGCACGTCCTCTGCTCCGCAGCCGTCGATGATATTCGGTGGTCCGACGAGTGGTAGTCATGGTGCAGATGTCTCAAGCAAGCCGTTCGCATTTGGCGTCGCTGCTGCTGCGCCGGCGCGTCCGACGACTCCGCCTCGCGTTGAGCAAGAAGTGAATATGGATGAGAGCCCCGTCCGTGGAGCTGGCATGGAAATGAACGGCCATGGTGGTGCGAAGGAGCCGTTGAAGCTCACGACCGGGTTCTCGTTCGGCTCGACGAGTGGATCTTCGCCGTTCGGTCAGAGCGCGCAGGCCCCGTCCTCTGGCCCCTTCGCATTCGGTGGCTCGTCGGGTGGCCCGGGCATCTTTGGCGGCGCGAAGACGGAGAACAAGCAGGAGACGAAACCTTCGTCTGGCTTTGGCTTTGGTCAACCGAGCGGATCCGGGTTCTTCGGACAGAAGCCTGCAGATGTCCCCGCTCCTTCTGCCTCTCCTGGCGCTTTCGGCGGCTCGAATGGGTTCGGACAAAGCTCTGCCCCACCGAGTGCATCCGCGCCGTTTGGCTTCGGTCCATCGACGTCCGGCGGTAGTACTGGTGGATTTGGACAAGCTGGTGCGACGTCCACCACTCCCAGTCCCTCCACCTTCGGGTCATCGGCCCCATTCTCGTTCGGCGTGACGCCAACATCCACAACAGCTCCGTCGAATCCTTTCGGGTTCGGTAGCCAACCTGCGTCTCCAGCGACGGCGAACCCTGGCTTACCGTCATCGTCGGGAACAAGTTCACATTTCCAGTTTGGTCAGCCTGCACAAGCACCCGCACCCTCTCCGGCCTCGCCGTTCGGCGGTACATCGGCCTTGCCACCTGGTGGCGCAGTCTTCAATGTCGGAGCTGCGTCAGCACCTGCACCCGCAGGTGCAAGACCTGTGAAGAGATTGCCTACTCGTAGGGGTGGAAAGCGTTAACCATCTCATTTCTCGTCTCAACTCTCTCATCTTGTCCTCACAATTGTCCTCTCTGTGCTACCTCTCGTCATCTCTCAAATAACTCATCGCATCATATGTTTTTTCTCGCTTGACCGTGCCCTGGAACGTTTTCTCGCTCGTCAGTTGCTCTGTCGGATCCGATTGTCACAGGCTGAAGGCCATACGTACACATCATCGCATCGCATTATCCGCATTATAGGTAGGTAGAACATTGGCATTACTCACATCTCGGTAGGGCTGAAGGCTCGCACATCCAACATGTTCATAGGTAGATAGGTAGGGTACATATCCACAGGGCTGACGGTCTGCATTGCGTATTATATTTCACACTGTTAGTATATTGGCGTAGGCGTATGTTGAACGATAGCAATACCATCCATGTTGTGTTATTGGAAAGAGTGGTGGGGTAACTGTGTGGACTGCGAAAGCGACGTAACATAATTACAACAAGGGAATGCACAATGGAGACCTCATTTGGAGAGCACCTTCCGGAGGATGGCGTTCTGCTTCTCGAGCATCTCGATCTTGTCACCCGCTAACCGCATCTTCTTCAGCAGGTAGTTCATACGGTCGCGCACAGCTGTCCGTGAGCCCATCCAGTCTGCAGTACCAGCATCGACGTCCTTCAACGTCAGAAGCTCTTGCTCGCATGACTTCACGGTGCTTTCTGAGGCAGCGATGACTCGCTCGTTGAAGGCGATATCTTGCGTTGCACGGAAGATGGGGTCTAGGCGATCAATCACACTCGTAAACACACGTTCTGAGTGGCTATTGAGAAAACTGACCTTGCACGAGTCGCTCGAAGACATACTTGTATACCGGCTTACCTGGTTTGATAGTGGATGGCCGAGCTAAGGGGTGTCGTCAACACCAGAAACGACCCCAGCCGATATCACAACTGACCATTCTCCGTGCCAATAGCGATCAGCTCGGCATGCTCCATATGCCTCAAAGCCGTCTCGTCGTTCTTGAACGGGAAGTCCATCAGTACGTCGTGGTACGAGATCTGCAGGTATAATACATCAGATCGTGTACAGCGGGTAGGGGCAGGGCGTGTCTTACCTCCGGCTTTTGCGACAGCTTCTTCATTAACGCCCACGCCTGCTCGCGCGACCACGGCAGGTTCTTCGCGTCCTCGAGGTCCTCACCAAACGCGTTCTTGCGGATCTCGCTGACGCCCCGCGTGATGATGTCCTCCACCGCATCCTGTACGCTCTGCCCGTTGCGCACTTTGTGGGTGAGCTGTACGTATTGCGTTTTAGTGATGTGTAAGGGAGGGGTGGGACAGGACGCTCACGCTCTCGAGGTCGCTGGCGCGCCCGCCTAGCCGCTGGATATGCGAGACTTGCTCTTTGTTGAAGGTGACGTCGACGCCGCTGTCCTGTAGCTTCTGCTTGACGAACGAGAGCGCACTCGGGCTGTCGGCGTCGGACAAGGCGATGACGTTCAGTGGTTGAGACGGGAGAGCTGAGCAGGAGAATCCATGAGTGCACCCCAACCTCATACGAGCACGCCGACGTACCCTTTGTCAGCCTCTTTGCATTCTCGCGGTTCTCGCTCACCACGACGACGTGCGCGACCTAGGTCAGGTCAGGACAAGAAGCAGCGCGTGGAGGAAATATCTTACCTGGTTCTGTGCCAGACTCGCCGCCCACCTCGAGAGCACATCCAACATCTCCTCCTTACTCGCGCCCCCGCCCTTACTCTCGAATCCCTTTATGATCACAATCGGCATCGCCTCAATCACCTCCACGTCCCCCGCGCTCCGCTCCCGCCTCTGCACGTCCTCCCTCTCCCTGCTTTCCTCGCGCTTCTCCGCCATCTTTCCCTCCTTCTCGCCATCGCCCCGCGACACCGCGCTGACGACGTGCAGCCCCTCCTCCTCGCGATCGAACACCTCGTCGCCCACGCCCAACTCGCTCATCACGCCGTTCCCCGCGATGCAGTCCACGCGCCCGTCGTGCCACGCGCCCGCGCGGATGCGCTCCCGCACGCGTGCCTCCTCCTCGCGGCGCACAGCGGCGAGCTGCGCGTTCTGCACGGCGCGGTCGTGCTGCCGCCGGTGCGTCGTGTTCACGCGCCCGAGGCCCGTGCCGACGACCTCGAGGATCTGCTTCAGCTGGTCGGTGAATGAGGTGCTCAGGCCGGCTGCGCCGGGCACGCGTCAGCATGCATGGACGGCGCGCGTGTATGCGTCTGCGGACGGACTCACCCTTCTGCCCGATCACCCCGACGCTGGCGAGGTCGATGAGGTTGTTGAGCGAGTTGAAGACGGAGAAGACGGGCCAGTAGCCGGTCTGCCGGGCGAGCGAGGAGAGGAGGGCCGCGTCGGACGAAGCCTTCGACAGCTCTGATACGTCGATCACCAGTGCTATCCTGTTTGAAGGTTAGGCTTCCGCTGGAGATCAGAGTGGCTCGTAGATATACGGACCTGCCCGACTGCTTGAGCAAGCCCGAGATCATGCTTGTCTTGCCGCTCCCCTGAGGGCCATAGATAAAGGCCACCGTGCCTGTACGCAGCTAGTTAGCGAGTGCTTTGCGGAGGACGAAGGAGGCAGGTACCCGGCATGTCGTTGAGGTACCTCTCCACAGCACTCTCCGCGTCCTTGCGCTCCTTCCACACGCCTTGGGCATGAGCCCGTGTCGTTTCGCCGTCTGTGGCAGCAAGCGACAGAGAGAACTTCGGCAGGGCGGTATTTCGGAGCCATTGGTACGCCTGGAATTCTACGATCCGTCCAATTAAGTAAAGACATAAAAAGTGAGGGGGAGAACCGCACGTACTTGTGATGTCAAACCAGCCCTCGAGCGTACCCTCAACCATCAGTACTCGAATGGGGTCGAAGATCTACGTCCACTTGAGTTCCTCTCCAGCACACCCGCAAGAGTGGTCCACGCACCGTATACGTCAACGTCCCCAGCACGAAGAACAGCACCGGCAAGAATATCCTCGGGTGGCTCGTCACATAATCGCGCACAGCGTGCGCCTGCACCGGCGCCTGGTACGTCGTCCTCAGTATCGTCTTCGCCGTCGCAGACGCAGACGACGGCTGCACCGCCAACCCGTGAATCGCATTATGGGCGATTGCAGCGGAACGCAGGCGGCTGAAGGTCACGGTCGAGTAGCGGAGGCCACCCGCGACGGGCGGAGGAGAGGGCTGGGAGAGGTCTTGTATGCGGCCATAGGGCTGGGTGGTGGCGTGAGATTAGGTCAGAGGGAAGGGAAGGGAGGACGTACGCGGAGGAGGTCGTAGAGGGACTCTTCGGGGACGTCCGGGCCCTCGAAGGAGACGCGGAGGATGTTGGATGGGAAGCGGTTCATGTCCTAGTATAGATACGCGTTGAGAGTGTGTTCGGACGCCATATAATGTACACATCATTACAACGCGGGTCTCATAGGTCACAGTGCCGATGCCGTCTGCTTATGGCGCGGGTGGGCCGCGGCTCAGAGCTGTCTGCGATGCGTGAGTTCCCCATTGGCCGCGAGAGCGCGCCCCAGGTCACAAATGACCCTGCAGTATTGTATGCGGTGATCTGCGCACACAGCGTGCACCCGGTTGTGGTGATGCGTGAAAATCCAGTACTCACCTCTCGCCATGGTCTGCCCTTCACGAGCCAAACATCCCCACGCGATACACCAAACCATGACGGGACTCCACCGTGCTTGGCAGCCAATCCCCCCAGCTTCTCCATTAGATCCTTCTGGTCACCCTCGGCTGTTGCATCGTAGGAGAACTTGACGAAGACACCACCGTCCTTCTCGTGGGGCTCTACGGCGACGACCTTGAAGCCGTAGTCTGTCACGTTGGCAAAGAGCGAGTGGAGCTCGTCGATGAGGGGTTCTCTTCGGAAGTAGCTCACATAGCGCCGTATGCTGCGTGACAGATGAAGGTCTGCAGACGAGCAATCGTAGCAAAGGGACTCACTCCCAGGCTCCTAGCCGATAGGGGAAGACGGAGTCAACGAACAGCCATCCCTCGTTTCGCTGAGGTTTAGATAGTTATCAGAGATAGCTAGACATGCCCCATCTGAATTACGCACTTCGTTGGACTGCTCCGTCGCGTCCTCAGACGCGGCAGCCACAGTCGCGTTATGGCGTCGAGTGATGAGCGCATTCCGGACGCCTGCGGCCGCTCTCTTCCCCGGGGAGCCAGTCGCATTTCTGAGGAGCTGCACTTTGAGCGAGCGTTGAAACATGAGGGGAGATGGAAAGAGCGGATGCTGCTTGCTGCTCCGAAAGCCAGGCACTGAGCAGGGCAGCCCGTTGCATGACGTTCCAGCGCGGCTCCCAGCGCTGCCATCTAATCTTATCTCCCACCAGCCTCGATCGAACACTCCAACCTCGATTGCCCAACGCCACTCTGCCATCACCGTTCTCGATGTCCCGCTGGACCTCCGTCGTCTCTCACGACAAAATGCACATGTCCCACCTTCCTCCGCACTTCACTTATACCATGTCAAGGAAGCGGCAAAAGCAAAACATTGGGCCCAACCGGGAATTGAACCCGGGACCTCGCGCAATCAAATCAGCGGGATCACTGCCCGAAGCGCGAATCATACGACTAGACCATTGGGCCGATGATAGCAAGGTTCATACACGCAACTACAACGCAACAGTCCACGACGATGCAAATCACACAGTTGCCACACAGTGACATGGCATACAACCCTCCTCTGGTGCTCATTTCATGACGGCCCTTGTCCGTCCGTAACTTACCATCACGGTACAGGGATAGTAATACGTGCTCGTAGCCACATTCCGTCGGCGACCAAATGGGCCTCCGAGTCGAAATGCCACACGCAAGGATATCGAGGCTAGCTTCGGAGTTGACCACTGGCAGTGGTCCTCCAACATCCATGCATTTATGTTCTTTGGTGAGTCCATTTCGTGTTCGTACCGGGGTACTCACGTCACGGCCCCGCAATGTCAATAGACTCATCATGAGCCATCCGTTCAACTGGAATGAGCGAGTGAATGTAAGCCTTAAAGAGGCGAACGGACGCTTGGCCTCGAGAATACTCGCCGGTATGTCCGAAGTGATAGGGAAGATATCGGAGTATTGGACTCCCATGGGCGTCACCTAGTTGTAGGTCTTTATATTATATCAGCACCCGTTATGCATGAACTGCTGAATGGCAAAGTCACCAACGAGAGGTTCTGATTTTCTGCCTTGGCCCGGCTTCGGCCACTCAAAGGCGTCGAGCTCTGTCCTTTGACATTGATACATGCAACCATGGCCCATCGCAGCCTGAGCGGCTTGCTTCGAGATATGATCAACCGCGCGCTCGAAGTGTCTCCGAACGCGCCAAAAGTTGGACAGCCTATGGTCACTAGTCCGAGTTCATTTGATGTACCATCAGCAAGGAAATCTACACATGACGGATCACAGGAGAAGGAGGCTCCGGGCGTAATACCCATCCTCCATAAAGCAGTGTCAGAACATGAGAGTACGTCCGCTGAATCCCACTCGCTCACCAAGAAACCAATGCCTACATCCAAAAGCAATAGGGCACAGACCCTGCGCTCCCTCGTCCAGCTCCTCGTCAACACCTCCGAGGTGGTCATCAAGGAATGGGAGGCTGAGGAGCAACACCCCCAACCCGATGATCACCTAGCGTCAAGTCTACCATCCCACCAACTGTTCGAAGCGCGCCGCATCATTGTCGCAGCATGTGGCATGTGCGTCGACCTGGTAGAGGATCCCCGTATCCGCCTTCAGGAGCTGTCAGAGACGTTTGCACTGTCTCAGGCGTTCGATACCACGGTTCGTGCGGGGGTACCGGACATACTCGCAGAAGCAATGCCGCGTTCTGGAAGTGTCTCTGCCGCAGAGCTCAGCCAGCGCACGGGAATCGACGAGAAGAAGCTCGGTAAGAACTGATCGCCTCCGTGTTTGGGACGAAGCTGGCTTATACCTTCATCTGTCCAGTGCGGCTGATGCGCTTTTTGTGCTCGGGTGGACTGTACGAGGAGGTCAAATATCTAGATTTCGCGAACACGCGTATGAGCGGCGCCCTTGCGGGCAATCCTCCCGCGCAAGCATTTCAGCTTATCTAGTATGTCTTTCAAAACGTAACAATCACACCAGCCAGTGTTGATTAGCTTATGCCGTGACAGCGGGACAAAGGCAGTCATCGAGCCCCTTGCGTACTTGCCCGAGACTCTGCTCGACCCGAAGATGACGAGTGCAACGTCCGCGACGGAGTCTGCGTTCCAGAAAGCGTTCAAGACGAAGCAGACACTGTGGGACTTCGTTGAAGGCGGAGACGACTCTGACGAAGTCGTCCGAGAGATCCGCCAGCTGTTCCCGCTGTCGATGGCAGGGCAGACCCAGTTGAGTTCGAGGTCGATCGTCGCAGGTGAGTTGCACTGGTACCTGCCATCGTCACTCGTGTGCTCATAGACACCGACAGACTTCCCGTGGGGATCCCTGGGAGAAGCTACTATCGTGGACGTCGGAGGTGGCGTGGGGAGCATGTGTACGGAGCTCGCCAAAGTGTTCCCGAACCTACAGTTCGTGGTTCAGGACCTCGCAGCCGCCATTGAACAGGCAAAGTCTTATTGGAAGGCCGAGGACCCTAAGGCGTTGGGAACGGGACGCGTAGAGCTCATGGTCCATGACTTCTTCAAGGAGCAGCCGGTGAAAGGCGCCGCGGTGTATCTGCTGCGATGCGTTCTGTGAGTGACAGTTTGTATACCGCTTGTTTCTGTGGCGTGGAGCCGCTCACCTCCCGGTTCTTGACCAGGCACGACTGGCCAGACGACGACTGTGTCAAGATCCTGACCAGACTGCGCGAGGCAATGGCCCCAGACTCACGCATCCTCATCGCCGAAATGATCATCCATCCTCCCCTCGGCTCTACGCAGCTCAAGTCCGCTCCTGCGCCGCTACCTGCGAACTACGGTCGTGCAAGCCTGATGAAGGGCATGCACGACATCGTCATGCTCAGCTCGCTTAACGGCAGCGAGCGAACACCCGAACAGTTCGTGGACATCGCTAGTAGGGCGGGGCTGAGGACCGAGAAGATATGGGAGTGTCGGTCGCCCGTTAGCATAACTGAGTTGCGGCTGTAATATCACTGTCAGTGCGTCCGATGCACTGATACATAAGTATGCGCAACGCTTGTCTAGGCCATAACTAGGCCATGTGGCGATTTGTGCATCCGATTTCACTCGCGAGTTTGCCGACCGCACGCATTGCGTTAGGAGCAACTCAAGTATTACTATCTGTTACTAATAGTAGACGCCGCGCATCATCCGATTGCATACCAATTTTTCCATGGACCATGCTGTCTACTGTGGCGTTCAATTCGACGTGTAGCAGTCGGTGGGACATAATTATAACATGTGACAGTTGAACTAACAGGCGCCCTAGCTTTGGCCGTTCAAGTGACTCACGAGTCACTGGTTCACATTCAGGGCGAGTCTGTCGTGCTTTGACCTGCTTTGACTCCAATTTATACCACCTCCTGCAACGGACGATTATACATACCCGACATGACTACCGGCCTGCAAGTGGCGCATTATAATGCCCACTGTTGTACGCACCGCCGGCAGTCGCCGCGTCTTAGCACGTTTGTTTGCTTGTGGCGGTGAATAAATGCAGACTTCATCATCAACATCACCTTCTGCAACGGGTTTGACCTTCCACACGGCGCTTTAATTGCTATTGTTCTCCCATGTATATAAACTCTCTCACCGGCGCGCGCGTTGAACCTCTGTCTAATCGTCACGCACCCCAGCTTCTACTAATAGTAGGGAATACCCGGGCCGCGACCTGAACATTCGCAGCAAACATATCGTGGTGTGGTGAGTTGTAGCACCTTCTGACGTCGGATTTATGGACTCATCACCACTCACAAGGGTTCTGGAAACAATCAACACAAAATAGCCCGGGATTCAATCCGCTTTTGAGCAACTTGAAGGCAAGTCCGAATGGGAGCGGGGCTATGGACGCTCGGACTGTCGTTACAATAACCCCCACCACCACGCTGACCCTATATCTTGCAGTGCTTGCGGCCTGCGATGCCTGGACACGACAGTGTTCGCGACGACATATTGCTCATGCTCCCGGAAGACGATCGCGCACAACTGCAAGGTCGCGCCACTCACCAAGTCCGTGATTGGATAATAGCGAGAAACCTCGCCGTTCAACGCTACTCGTCGATTCTTCAAACCGTTCTCAATGCAACCCTTGCTGTGAAATCGTTGCCGAACGAGATTTTCGTCGACATCCTGGGTTTAGCCAGCCCGGAGCAAGACTATCGCAACACATGGATCACGAAGGCTACGGGAGTGTGTCGCTTCTGGAGAGACACCATAATCAACACACCGCTCTTATGGACCAAAATCGATCTGACGGCGAAACCACACTTCATAGAGCTATGCCTCGCTCGCGCCAATGGCGCAGACATCTGCATACGTCTGCCTGATCCATCCGGGGGGTACCTAAAGAGAAGTGTCAACGTCGACTTCCCCCAGGTCGCCCCTCTGCTCATTCCTTGTAGTTCGCGGATCAAGCATATTGACCTCTATATCGCCGAGGCCTCAAGCAATCACGTACCGACGAGTCTAATGCGGCAACTATTGGACGTCCCACTGCCTGCGCTCACCTCGCTGGCCCTGAACTCGAAGGGATTACAATGGGCACCCAGTCCTCAGGCTCTCCATAGTCTCCGGCACCTGTCCTTAGACTTGTCTGCCGTCACACCGGACTGGATGAAACTACCATTGTCGCAGTTAACATCCTTGACGCTTTCTGAACCTCGATTTGTCGAGAATGCACCATTCGCATCCATCTTGGGTGTCCTAGAAGCATGTCACTCCCTGGAATTCTTCAGATTCGAGGGCTTCGAGGTAGACTCCGACGCACCATATCCGACTCGTACCCTATCTCTGCCTCAGATTCGGCACATCTATCTCAGAGGCATGCCACCGCTGGGTACTCCGATACTACTCGCTCAGCTCTCGCTACCACAACACGCTCGTCTGTCGCTTGAGCCTTACTTCTATTACGGAGAAGTCATCACTCGTGCGCTTGACGTGTTATTGCCTAAGGACACGAGGAGTCTGCCAGCCGTCTGCAAAGCGCAGCGCCTGATGGTATTGATCGACGCGGACGAGCCCGACGAACCCCCCGAGCTCATTGTCTACGCTGACGTGGATTGCACCGAGTACTGGAACTCGAAGCCCTGGAGGTCCCCGGAGTACGAGTTACACTGGGATTTCCCTAATCAGGCACCTTTCAAGGCGGTACCATCCTTCTTCGTCAGGCATGAAGTCATTCCATGGCAGGGAGATGCTTTGAAGGGGCTCCGATTCATCATGCGAGAACTCGGTGATTTCTTCACCGCCACTGTGGAGACCCTCGTCCTACGCGGAATCACAAGTCTCGTCGACGTGCAAACATGGGCTCAAACGATGGCGGCCTTCCCAAACCTCAAGGAGCTCGAGATCATTGGGCAAGACTGCGATATGCATAACTTCCCTGCCGCACTGGAACCGACGTCATCCGGGGTTCCCTGTGCGCAGCTGCGCGACGTTGTTCTGTTATATCGGCCGAGGAAAAGGTCTGGGAGCCTCAGAATGTTGCAAGGACTTCGCACGGCGCTGCAGATGCGCCTAGAAGTGAAGGGCGGGTCGCGCCTGCGATCTCTCAGCCTCCTCCTGGTACCGGAAAGGAACGACAGGTTGTTCCCGCCGGCGTTGGTCATGGACCAACTACCGGATGTGTTCCGAGACACGCTGGACAGCTTGAAATCGGTGGTGGAGTCGTTTGTGTTCAGATGTGACACTGACTCGGATGGAGGGAACATTCAGAGAGAAGATGGAGATGGGAGTGAAGGCAGCATGGAAGGGGAAGACGTAGAGAAAGATACAGACTACTGGGAAACTTTGGACGAAGAGAACGAATTTGGGGAGGACTCGGAGGAGGGAGCCTAAGGCGGACGCACCCCGACTACTATAGAAAGACACGCGGCGGTTCCTCAAATGTATCGGTGTCGCTGGGGTCTAATTTGTGTTCAGTACTGAGTACCGAGACTCGACTAAACACTGTAAAACTCATTGATTCGGTTGATGTGAGCGAGCAGCTCTACCAACATGACAGTATAATCGCCACATGCTTACACGTTGGTTGAGTGGAAATCAATACCGCCGCGGCACTTAAGTTGACTGGTGGTGACGTTCTATTTTTGTTCGTACCAGGGTGGTGGAATATACCCACGTCTCGGGCGCAATGCCAATAGACTCATGGATCATATCCGTTTATGCAAGCCAGTCAATGCAAGCCCAGAAGTCTGAAGAGGAGGACGGGCGCCAATGGGCGCCACGATGATACTATACTCGTAAGCTCGGAGTGATAGAGCAGATACCGGGATATTGGACTCCCATGGGCGTGAAGCGCATGTTCTTCTATGTTCGGCAACGGAGACTAGTACAAAGGCACTAACGAAAGGTTCTGCTAATTTTTCGCCCTGATTTCGGCCACTCATGGGCTTCAAGTTGAAGCTTTAACTACCTCGAAGGCATATCGTTGATACATGCGACTCGCCATCGCAGCCTGAGCCGCTTGCTTCGAGATGTACTCAACCGCGCGCTTGGACAAGGGTCGAATACAGGAGGGTGGGGACACACGGTGTCTCCAATCGCGCCGGAGGGTTGATAGCCTACGGTTAGTCCGAGTTAATACATACCATCATTCAAGGAAACCTACACAGGACGGGCCGCAGGAGAAGGAAGCTCCGGACCTAATACCTATTCTCCATAAAGCAGTGTCAGAACATGAGCCTGAGAGTACGTCCACTCCCACTCGCTCGCCAAAAAGCAATGTCTGCATCTAATGGCAATAGGGTACAGACCCTGCGCTCCCTCGTCCAACTCCTCGTCGACACCTCCGAGGTGGTCATCAACGAGTGGGAGGCTGACGAGCAGGATCCCCAACCTGTTGATCACCTAGCGTCAAGTCTACCATCCCACCAGCTGTTCGAAGTGCGCCGCATCATCGTTGCAGCATGTGGCATGTGCGTCGACTCGGACCTGGTAGAGGATCCCCGCATCCACCTTCAGGAGCTGTCGGAGAGATTTGCACTGTCTCAGGCATTTGATACCACGGTTCGTGCGGGGGTACCGGACGTACTGGCAGAAGCAGTGTCGCTTTCTGGAAGTGTCTCTGCCACGGAGCTCAGTCAGCGCACGGGAATCGATGAGAAGAAGCTCGGTAAGAACTCATCTCCTCCGTGCTTGTAATGAAGTCAGTTTACACCTTCATTTATCCAGTGCAGCTGATGCGCTTTCTGAGCTCTGGTGGACTGTACGAGGAGGTCAAACATCTACAATTCGCGAACACGCGTATCAGCAGCGCCCTTGTAGGCAATCCGCCCGCGCAGGCACATCAGCTTCTCTAATATGTCGCCGAAAGACATATGATTTGTACCAGCTGGCATTGACGAACTCTTACCGTGGTAGCGGGACAAAAGCGTTCGTCGAACCCTTGCGTACTTGCCCCAAACTCTGCTCGATCCAGAGACGACGAGTGCAACGGCCGTCACGGAGTCCGCGTTTCATAAGGCGTTCAAGACGAAGCAGTCGCTCTGGGATTTCATCGAAGACGGAGACGACTCTGACGAAGCTGTCCGAGAAATTCGCCAGGTATTCCCTCTGTCGATGGCAGGCCAGACCCAGTTGAGCTCGAAGTCAATCGCCGCAGGTAAGTGCTACTCGTTTGTCAGAGCACCAGAACTCGCTTGTTCATAGACACCGACAGACTTCCCGTGGGAATCTCTGGGAGAAGCCACCATCGTGGACATTGGAGGTGGCGTGGGCAGCATGTGCATGGAGCTCGCCAAAGTGTTCTCGAACCTCCGTTTCGTGGTCTAGGACCTCGCCGTATCTATCGAGCAGGCAAAGCCTTATTAGGACGCCGAGGAGCCGAAGGCGTTGGAAACGGGACGCGTGGAGCTCATGGTCCATGACTTCTTCAAGGAGCAGCCCGTGAAGGGCGCGGCGGTGTATATCCTGCGCTGCGTTCTGTGAGTAACATCCGTATCCGGCTTGTTTCCGTTGCGTACTAGAGCTGCTCACCTCCCGGCTTTCAACTAGGCACGACTGGCCAGACGACGACTGTGTCAAGATCCTGACCAGACTACGCGACGCCATGTCCCCCAACTCACGCGTCCTCATCATCGAGATGATCGTCCATCCTCCCCTCGGTTCTATCCAGCTCAAGTCCGCGCCTGCACCGCTACCTGCGAACTACGGTCGTGGAAGCCTGATGAAGGGCATGCACGACATCGTCATGCTCAGCATGCTCAATGGTAGCGAGCGTACGCCGGAGCAATTCGAGGGCGTCGCAAACAGGGCGGGGCTGAGGACGGAGAAGGTATGGGAGTGTCGCGCGCCTGTGGGAATAACTGAGCTTCGGCGGCTCTGAATCTAGCTTGCTACTTACTAATGTGCACACAAAGCTTACTACCTAGACCCTATGACGATCTGAAACTGTTGACCGCTCACTCACCCACATATACGCATGAACAATGCGGCGGCAGACCTTCCGTGGGGTTCACTGGGAGAGGCTACCGTCGTGGGCGTCGGGGTGGTGTGGGAAGTATGTGCCTCGAGTTCGCCAAGCTGTTTCCCTATCTGCGTTTCGTGATCGAAGACCTCCACACCCATCGAGGACGCAAATCACATCTGGAACGCTGTACTCCTAGATGTCGTCCGTAATGGACGCGTGCAACCTTCTTACCCATGACTTTATCCGGGAACAACCCGTAAAGGACCCGGAGGTGTACTTCCTGCATTACATGCCGTAAGTATTGAGTGTGCTGCGCTGCGATGATTTGCTCACCTATCGTTCCCATCGGACACTATTGGCCGGACGACCAATACATTGCGATTTTGAGCAAGCTACGCGAGGCTATGTGCACACCTTCGCGTATCCTTGTCGCGGACGTGATTTTCCATCTTACTCTCGGTTCGACGTACCTGAAAAGCGCTCCAGCGCCCTTCCCCGCGAACTACGGCCATGAACACGTTGAAGGGCACACATTCGGACATGGATCTTCTCTTTATTCAATAGCGGCAAGCGAACGTTTGAAAAAATCGGCGCGATCGCAACCCGAGCGGGCAAAGTTGAATACTGTAGAGGATATGGGGCCTCCCTCAGACTCACTGAGCTTCGGAGAGTGTGATAGCGCCACGACCTGCACAAAGAATGGTTGAAACGTATCGGAGGAAGACGTACTTCTCCGTTGAGATACTCAGTCATGCAGACGTAGTATCGCGGGCCGGTCGCATACGGCTTTGTACGATAGACTGATGTACAGTGCAACACTAGTTGCACGACGAGACATGATGCAGTTCTGGAGCAGCATTCTGCTATGCTGCTTGCTCCGCGTCCTGAGAACCCTGTCATAGCATCAGTGCATGGCGAGCTTTACCGCGAAAGGTTGCGCTCACATATGTGATGTAGTCGGGACTCTCGCAAGCCTTGTACTCCTTCAGAAGCTCCTCCGCAGTAGCTCTAACATGCTTGTCAAGCTCCGAATGCTGCTGAGCTGGACTGACTACGTACCTAGCATCATCGAACTCTTCCAATCCGTTCTCGAATATTTTTTCTTTCTTGTATTGTTCGATGAAGGCGTTGCGCTTGCGCAGCTTGTCAAACTGATCGATCATACGTTTGAACAGCTGCAATGAGGCGAGACTTATGAGTATTGACGTCATGAATTAGGAAGCTACGTACAGAGGCAATACTGGTGTGATTCGCAAGCATGAGTCCACTGACACGATGCGCGGTGCTGATGTATGGTGATTTGCGTGTGAGTGCGACTTGAATGGAGGCTGGGCCCCAAGGGATGAAGTTGGCTAGTTGACGCTCGCGGACTCGAAGCAGTGATTGATGTACCTGTCACGAGCGATCAGTACACTACACTTCAACAAGTCTGAGGTCGATTGAGTGGACGTACATCTGTCGGATCGACATCACCCTGGATGATGTTGAGGATGGAGATATAACAGGCGGTCTTGCTTGGTGTTGTCGAAACCATGCGGTTCTTGGGCTGGAGGAGCCGGCGCATGACGTCGAGCACGGTTGTGCGTCGAATGGTCTTCGCCTATGACAGAAAGAGGTTGAAATTAGGGCAGGATTACTAGCAAGCGACTCGCCTTGTCGATCTGATCGCTGGTGAATGGGGTATATGAAGTCATGAGAAAGTGACACCGTGGTGTCGGGATTAAGGAAGCAATGATGCCGACAAGGTCGTTGTTCATGTAGCCGGGGTATCGAAGTGTCTGTGTACTGGCCGCCATCACCGTTGAGACCTGTGGAGTTTTAATGACAGTCATCGCATTCGTTGCCTCGCAGTCTCACCAATTGATTTGTTTGGTCGAATGACGGAGTCTGGACATGCAACCTATCGGCAGCTATCCGCGCTAGCGCGCCGTTATCGAGCACAACAACAGAGTCAGCGTGGTTCGTAAGTCGCTTGAGCGTCAATAGAGCATTGTAGGGTTGCACGACTACATCGCCTTCTTGGGCGTTCGGGAATACGGAGTATGTTTGAATGAGTTTCTTTGGGAACTTGTCGTTCAGTCGCTCGAGGAGGAAGGAACCCAATCCAGAGCCTGTCCCGCCTGCTATTGAGTGCATAAGCATGAAGCCCTGTCTTATCTTTGTCAACGACCCGACGGCTACACATGCAGCACCGGACGTACCTCCAGTGAGTCGCTGCCTTCTGCTTCTCTGTCAACCATCTCCATGACCTCCTCGTATATCCTTTCTCCTGCGGAGTATCCCTGTGCCCAGTTGTTACCGGCACCTCCACCATCTTTTGAAACGAAGATGTTCTCTGGGTTGTACAAGTTGGCATATGGTGATGAAAGGATACCGTGAATGACCTGTTTCCATATATATACGCGTCAACTACCATCGCAATCGCCATCCTGCCAGAACGTACGCGAGGTTCTAGGTCCACCAGGATGGCACGCGGGATGTAATGCTCGTCGTCGGCCTGATAGAAGAAGACGTCCTTCCGGTCACCTCCCTCGGTTGCCCATTCTTCCAATATCCCTTCCTTATTGATTCCGTGTTCAGCACAGAGCCGTTGCCAGTACACGGAACCCACTTGCGACGCGTTTCCATCAGATCTCGATCGGAGCATTCGCGACTGAAGGAGGCGCACTCTGGTTGCCACATTGGCCAAGTTGTACCGTCACAATCTCCCGAGGCATCTTGAGTTTGTGCTCAGTGTTTTGAAGTGATTTGGATGCGCGTCGACGCGCAAAACGGCGGGACTTGAAGGCTGAGGTTGACGCGATGGATGTGGGAACTGAAGAAAGAGACGCCACAGTCGCGCCTGATTGCCGTCCACGTGCTTCGTGTTTGTGCCCGGTCTTCCCACGATCAGCCGCTGGTCCCACAAGCATCCACAACCACACAAACCGCTTGCATCGTTGCAGCAACGCCGCGAGGCTAGTGACATTCTACGCCTGTTCGCACGCCTACTCCTCCCTCTCCTCTAGAAATGTCTGAGGAAAGCTCACAATACGCCGCTTTCGGTCAATGTCTAGCTCGCCGCGTCCTGTCGCAACCGGGCATCACAGACTCCCCGGCAGATGATCCATCTTCTGATTCTCTCGACGACTTCACATCGTACCTCGCCTCAGAAGTCTGGCCGTTCCTCCCGGACACTCTGCGCTCAGCGATACACGAAACCCGCGCTAGCATCCCTGACATAGATTCGCTCGACCTGGACAACGTACCGCTCTCCTTCGTAGATACCTTAATCTCTTGCGGCGTCGCGGGCGATGCAGACGATGCAGCCAGGTTTTTGCGCAAGGTCCTTGTAGAGTATGTTGCGGAAGCCACCGCTCCTCCCCCCGTGTGGTCTAAGACGCGCACGTCTGAATGCGAGATCTGCGAGCGCGAGGTCCCACTGACGTATCATCACCTGATACCAAGGGAAGTGCATGCGAAGGTGCTGAAGAAGAAATGGCATCCGGAGGGCATGCTCAACTCTGTTGCGTGGCTCTGTAGGTGAGTCGCCGCTGATTCTGATTGATCCCTTATCGCATACGCGTAATATCAACATGTCGATTCGTGTCGCAGGCCGTGTCATTCCACCGTACACCAAGTAACGAGTAACGAAGAACTGGCCAAAGATTACTACACAGTCGACCGGCTCCTGGAACGCGGGGACATACAGAAGTGGAGGAAGTATATATCGAAACAACGCTGGGGGGCGAAGCGAGGCTGATCGACGGACTATGTGGCATTGTCCCAGATTGATGTTCTTCACCGTATCCCTCAGTGTCAAGAAGAAGAACCGATCCCTAGTCCTGAAAAGGTGTGCATCACAACGTAGCTGTCTTAAGCGTGGCAATGCAGAAACGCACTCGCGAGGTGCATGATGATTACAGCTGCCGAAGCTCAGCGATGCCGAGAGGTCCTCGGCACTCCCATACCTTCTCTAGCTTGAGTCCCGCTCTATGGGCGATAGAATCGAACTGATCGGGTGTGCGCTCGCTGCCATTGAACATAGATAGCATGACCATGTCGTGCATACCCTTGACCGCGTCAACACGACCGTAGTTTGCGGGCAACGGCGTGGGGGCAGCCTTGAGGTGCCTCGATCCCAGAGGAGGGTGAACGATCATCTCGGCGAGAAGAATGCGCGAGTCAGGGCCCATGGCTTCTCGTAGTTTGCTCAAAATTGCAACACATTCGTCGTCCGGCCAGTCGTGCCTGACAGCAAGGCAAAGAAGTCGGTCAGTGAACCACTGGTGATGAATAGTTCGTCCCTTACATGATACAACGCAGAAAATATACAGCTGCACCCTTGATAGGCTGTTTCTCAAAGAAGTTATGAATGACGAGTTGCACTCGCTCCTTCTCGGATGCGCCGGGGATTCCAGCATCCCATACAGGCCTTGCTTTCTCGATGGAGACTGGCAAGTCTTCGACCACGAAGCGCATATCGGGGAAGCGCTTGGCGAGATCGAGACACATGCTGCCCACGCCGCCTCCGACGTCGACGACGGTAGCCGCTCCAAGAGATCCCCACGGATAGTCTACACGTCGCGTTAGTGAAGACAAGCATGCATATCCAGTATGTTGCCACCGCCAAGGAGCACTCTACTTACCAACGATGAGCGCAGATGAGGCCATTTGTCCTTGACCGATCATCGCGAGCGGAAACATCTCTCGAGCGTTATGCATTACAGGGTCTAATTCGTCCCCCGTCTCGATGCAGCTCCACAGCGTCTTGTTCTCTCCATGCGCTCTCTGGAATGCACATTCGAGAGGAGACGTAGAGTTCGTCATTTTCGGATCGAGCAATGCCGCAGGCAGATGTTCCGTGGCTTCGACAATCAGCTTAAATGTGGAACCACTATCTACATGCGTCAACAAAGCACATGTCGATATTGATGTTGTCTGTGCTCACGTACTAGAGACACTGGTATGCCTGCGCAGGCGGATTGTCCACGAATACGCGACTGTAGCGCGTATTCGTAAATCGCAAAGGCTTGATCTCCTCGTAGACACCGCCACTGCAAAGGACGCGCATCACTCTCACTGGACGAGATATGTGACTCGTTGAGCCCGAATGCCACCAATCAGTCCGAGTCCAGAGCAGACCACTCACCGAGCTTCTGCTCGTCAATTCCCGTCCGTCGACTCAGTTCTGCAACCGATATCCCGTCAAACGGCTCTGCCTCCGCCAGTATGTCGGGCACTCCCGCGCGAACTGTAGTATCCAGCGCCTGGGTCATCGCGTAGGATATAGATATCTCCAGGAGACGCACACGGGGGTCTTCGACGAGCTCCATGCACATGCCGCATGCCCCGTGGATGATGCGCTGTGATTCGAACAGCTCGGGCGAGGGTACATTGGTAGCAGAGTGGTCGGCTGGGAGCTGGTCCTCCGTCTCCCATTCCTGAATGACCTGTTCAGAGGCGCCGACGAGGAGCTGGACCAGGGCGCGCAGAGTCTGTACCCTATTTGAAGGTGACATTCTGGAGGGGTTTTGCAGTACGACGATGGCCCTTGGCTGTTCCTACGACCTATTTATATACAGCCGGAGACCTCGTTCAGAATGCGGTGCCGAATACAAGTCACAGAGCCTCGTCAGCAGCCGGTGTACTGACATTGTCAAAAGCAGACACACCGTTTGAAATACCTTCCACCTGGTGGCTCTGCTATCAGAGTTCAACGTGACCCCGAAGCAACTTGGATGCCCACTATGGGCGAGCTTCTATGGTAATCTGTGATCGAATCCCATGAGTTACGTGGACAGAACCGTACAATTGAAGGTCATCAGAACCGTACAAGGTCATTAGAACCGTACAAGGTCATTGCCCGCCATGATGGCTTCGGCTGGCATGACTAAAATCGAAGAGGCGTGGTCGTCCAACAGGAACGCTGGTCAGCGTCGACCGAGGGCCCGGGGTATGCGCAGGAATGACAGGAGAGTAGAACGCCCAGATCTCCCTTACGGCCTAAGCTAGGGAGTCCACACCTGAACGCCTCGTGTCCTGAACTGTGCAACCATACGTGGAGCTGTCGTATACATGGTTCCGAAGGCTGAAGGAGTACTCCTGACCCGTAGGCACATGCCTCTCTCACAGAAGCCTATGTAAATGTGACAGACATCGGTGGGGAAGGTAATTTCCGGTCAGAACGGGGCATGACTTGCATGGCAATAGCGCACTTACGCTTCATATGACCGATCGACGTACATATATGCACTCGTGTCATATCACGGTGCGGGACACGACCTGCGCTCCGATTGAATACTGGTTGAAAATATGCCAGGATGAGACGCACCTGTGGGTTTGTAAGTTAGCAGAAGTTGCGATACAAGTGGAGACGTGACCTTGCAGGCATAGTATGTAGACTCACGAAGAAAGAATACGTACACTCAAGTCGGACGGTCAACAGTCACGTAAACTGCCATCATACCGCGAGCACGTCGCACGATGCGCCGGCATGAAAACAAACGACTTCCTAGCCCCGTGACCACGTGTATACGGACTCAGACAGGCCGGAACCAGCATCGCGGGCCCGGGAGCGCGCGCACTACTGTACGGTTCAGTACAACTGCAACAAACACCGGGATGTTCTGATCATACACTGGCAACTAGGATTATAGTGATGGGGACAATCGTGGGTCGGGGACAGCGCACGCGCGCAAATCTAGTTAAACAGCGAGCAGAAAAAAGATGGTTCAACTACACATCCATCGTCCATCGTCCACCATCCATCGGGTCGACGGGACAGGCGTCGCAAGCAGCATCGTGGAGGGGCCGCCTTACGACGCCTTCGGCCCCCCCAGCTTTTTGCCGATGTCCTGACCGCGGAGCTTCACGCCGAGGACGCGCTCGAGCTTGCCGAGGATCTGCGGGTTCGGGATCGCCTTGCTGGACTCGTAGTCCTGGATGACGGACGGCTTCTCGTTGACCTTCTGCGCGAGGTCCTTCTGCGAGAACTGCTTCTCCATGCGCGCCGTCTGGATGGCCTGAATTTCGGGTGCGTGAGTTAGAGTTAGGAGGGGAACGGGAGGGAGGCGGTGGACGTACCTTGCCCACGGTGGGCGCGACCTTGGGCGGTGGCGCAACCTCGTTTTCACGGTCGAGCTTGGCTATGCGCTGGTGGTCGGTTCCTGCGGGACAAGGATGAGACAAGCGGGTGGGAGTGCAGAGTGGGCTTGTACGTGCCTACGTGAGCCTTGTTCGATCCAGCGGTCATCTTCCTGTCTGTCGCCACGACAGCACCCACTCGCCGCGCCTGAGCCCCTCCCTGTTAGCCATCGCGCATGTTTCGAGCACATCCATGATACGTACAGCTGTTGATGCGACACGTAGTCAGTCATCCAGCGCAAGACAGCATGAGAAGCGGCACAGCTCACCATTCAGATCAGAGGAGTTCTTGGTCACTTTCGGGACCTTGCCCTTGGAGCCGATAACGACCTTGCTGTCCCATTCAGTGTTGCTCATGATGTCTATCGTCTAGGGTGATTCAGTCGTGGTGCAGTGGGATGTGCGAGATGAAGAGGTTGCGGGCGTGGAGGCGGGTGTGTTTTGTGGGGAAGAGGCGGTCCGCGCGCTTACGTCTTAAATGTGTACGGTGCGGCACACGACGGACGCATGTCACGCACTGACTCAGCGGCCGGCCCACTGGCCAACGCCTCGACATCTAAGGTCTATTATCCAGGATATTCCGGGGCGATTGTGTATGGTACAGTGTGGCAACTCTATGAGTTAGTATTCAATGCTCGGTCTTCCTCTAGGATCCTCCTTGACTCGGGTAGCGCCTCGTGACGTACGTCGGGAACGAGGCCGGGCCCGCGCAGTGCGATCAAGTGTGTACGGTCAGCGACGGCGGGCGAGGAACACAGCGGCGCTGCATGCAGCACCAGCAGCGAAGGCCGCCGCAGACACAAGCCAGGTATTGGCCGATTTGTGTGTCGAAAGCGACGACCGCCGCCTCGAGCCACCGACTTCCTTCAGCCTCGGGACGCGGTTCTTCTCCCACCCGTCGTCCAGCAGCTTCGCCATCATATCCTCGTCCAGCAGCGCGAGGTCCTCCATCTCCCAGTCCGTGCACACGTCGATCATCCACCGCATCCTCCGCTTGCCCAGCTCCCCGCCCACCCCCGGCGCGCGCTCGCGCAGCTTGCTCCTCAGCACGCCGACCCTCTCCACCGCCCCGCCCGCGTTCTCCGGCAGGCTCGCCTCAATTTGCTTGCGGATGATGTTCGCGAGCTTCGGGCTCTGCCCGTTGGTCGAAATCATGATTTGGAGGGGCCCGCTGCGGATTTGCGACCCGAAGTAGAAGTCGCATGAGGGCGGGATGTCTGCGACGTTAATGGGGATCCGGCGTTCGCGCGCCAGGGCGCAGATCTCGCGCGACTTTTCGACGTCGTCGATGGCGGTGAGGACCATGTCCACGCTCTCGAGGTCGGACGCGCCGGCGAAGGTGCGGTCATGGTAGGTGATGCGGTCCGGGTAGCGTTCTATGAATTGCTTCGTGAGCGGGTGGAGCCCGGCGGACGGCGAGACGAGAGTGACATGAGCGTCGGCGACGAGCACGGATTCAATGCGTCCGGAGGCGACGTCGCCGCCGCCGACGATGAGGACGTTCTTGTGTTTGAGCTGCCATGCGAGGAGGAGCGAACCACCAGACAGCGATGCGGTGTCTGTCATGCTCGGAGTGAGTCTCTACGCCAGCAAGTCCGCCGACAAGACGTGAGCATCACGTGAGCGTTGACACCCGGCCCCCCTCAATGTGGTTACCGTTCACAGGCTTGCCCTCAGGTTGTCCAAAGGTTGTCTCCGACTCCTTGCATGTAGCTGCGTATGTAGCGGCCAGAAATAGGTCCAAATTGACGGCAGTCGTAAGTAACAAGAGTAGAATCGGCTCCATGAAACAGCAACCTGACATCTTAAATTGAGTAGCAGGAAGTTCATTGATGTCTTCTTACGGGTTGAAATTAATGACCCTGCAGTCTGCTAGCGTACATGAGGTGACGAGGTATGTAGATGTTGACCACGTTCTTTTGGCCTCGACTCCTTTGAGTCCTGTTAAGCAGTAGATATGCATACTGTGCCTATAGGGCGTGCGTGCAGTGTAACTAGTATGATGACTTGTTATCATAACAAGATGTAAATGTATCCAAGCGCACTCCCATCAACGTGAGCTATCTTTCATGGCTATGAGAAAGACTTCCTTGATATATTCCCTGAGCCTGATGTATCGGCAGACCTCTCCTTGTTGAAGATGCGTCTCACGCACAGCCGGAACATCCCAGGATGAGTGGCAGGTGTCTGAGGAGAATCCCAGCCA
This sequence comes from Rhodofomes roseus, assembly GCF_022264815.1. Taxonomy (NCBI): domain Eukaryota; kingdom Fungi; phylum Basidiomycota; class Agaricomycetes; order Polyporales; family Fomitopsidaceae; genus Rhodofomes; species Rhodofomes roseus. Next base: position 41,224 of record NW_025952998.1, on the reverse strand, counting down.
GTCTTTGGCTCAAAGTAGGTCGCGAGGATAGCAGGTATCGGATTTTGAGCCTCTGTAAGGTTCAGACGGCAGAGTCTGGAGCATATGAGGCAGCCGAGGAGAGGATGAGACAAAGCCACAGACGTGTTATACGCGCGACGCGTCCCTCACGTGCGCAGATGTGGCAAGGCGCCTTGTCGCGGTGCCGCGACAGCCTCACCGCCTTTGTCCAACAGCCTGTATTTCGGACACCGGGTGTGGGCGATAAGCCAGACGGCCACCGGCCAACTTGAAGGCTCAATAGGGTTGTTCAGAGTAGGCTGTCCGGGCAGCTATCGAGCCTGCTATCCCGTCCAGATGTCCGAGGCTCGACTCCGGCAAACGCCGACAGCGAGCCTCAGCTGTGATCCTGATCGCTGTCGCAGGGGCCTCGCTGACGGCGCGCGGTGGCACCGGCGCTCGGCACTCAGTCGGAATGCAAACGCGAGGTTTGTACGGTGGCTGACCCTGAATTAGGGCTACCATCATGTCTTGCCCATAATAGCCCAAGTGTTGTAGATATATGCAAGCATGGTGTCATAAATATACACACTTATGAAGCCGTCTATCGTAGAGTTGAGTAATCATGCTTGGTCTCAATATGAATCGGTGTGCACAATATAGAGATTACATTTGGCAATTGTTACTATATTTGGTAAGTTATGATCATCGGTAAGCAAGGGTGGCAAGCCGGGAATTGCACAGTAACTCGGTATTTTGTGCACTGTGGCAAATAATTGCTTCTCATTGTTCTCAATACATTTTGATACGTACAGCAACTTCAAGAACAGTTCATATTCACAATTTACCACTGCCCGCACTTGGGCTCCATAACAAGCCCTAATTCAGGGTCAGCCACCGTACAAACCTCGCGTTTGCATTCCGACTGAGTGCCGAGCGCCGGTGCCACCGCGCGCCGTCAGCGAGGCCCCTGCGACAGCGATCAGGATCACAGCTGAGGCTCGCTGTCGGCGTTTGCCGGAGTCGAGCCTCGGACATCTGGACGGGATAGCAGGCTCGATAGCTGCCCGGACAGCCTACTCTGAACAACCCTATTGACATCCATCGTCAACCATCAGCGCTTCAGCGTTGGGCGTACTCAGCCAATGTCACTGTGTGATGTCGGAAGGCGGCCGCGTGTGAAAGGGGTGGCTCCAGCGCGCTCGAGCACGACGCCTTCAGCAGCGAGCCCGCTGCGTACAACGGCGTAGAGAGTGTAGAAAACGTCGGGCGCCGCAACGACAGAACCTAGAATGAGCGGGATGGCAACCGTCAACAGGCGGAGGAGGGCGAGACGCGGGCGGGTGCTGCGGGAGGAAGGCCATGTGGCCATGGCGACGGCTACCAGCGTATCAATGATAATATCTTGTGTTGACAGTGGTCTGCCCTCTGTCCGTCATCCTCTCGTCCCCGAGCTGAGCCTCATAACCGCAGGTACGCCTCCGGACCCACACCGCCCTTCTCCCTTCCTGGTCCCCTCTCTTCTTCTTCTTCGTTCCTCGTCTGACCCTTTTCCCCTCAGGCGTTGAACGTCTTTTTCCCTGTTCAACTTCTTGCCACTGCTGTGTCAGTGTAGCGACTCGCCCGGTGCTGCAGCCTCCTCTGTCGCGTCCTCTCTCTGGAAGAGGCTTTTTCAGTCCCCAACGTTCCTTCTTCGCCTGAGTTGACTTGATACTTCGTTCTCACTACTCACACAACGTGCGTACGCGTTCCATTGTCCTCAAGCGCCCGCCGCTCACGGAGCATGCAGACTCAACACTGTTCCCGTTAGCAGACCCCCAAGATGTCTAAGCAGTTCAAGATCATCATGGGCTTCTGGTCCTTCGTGGACGTCCTCCTCTTGGCCGCTGCCGTCGCTTCCATCGTCTTCTCTATCGTCGAGCGCAAGCCTGACCTGATGACGAACATCGCTCTCAGCACGGAGCACCTGAATGGTGAGTGGTCTGTTCGTCGGTATATGGCTTCGGTGCGACGGTGCGTTCCCAGCTGGTTTGATCATGGGTGTGGTACTGCTCGCCTCGTGGATCGTCTCGATCATCGCGGTGCTTTCCCCGACGGCGTCGGTAACCGGCTTCGTCCTGCTGAACTGGATGCTCGTCCTCGACGTCCTTGCTATTCTCGTCGTCGGCACGTCGCTCTGGTACTTCACCCTCCACATTGAAGACAACTACCTCGCCGCCTGGCAGTCGCTGTCCAACGCGACGAAGATCCAGGTGCAAGACAAGGTCAGTCCTCTCGTGCACATGCAATCTGCTGTTGGTCGAGGTACTGACGGCCTTACAGTTCTCGTGCTGCGGGTACTTCATGCCCAATGACAGCACCGCCGCAATCGGCGGGTTCTGCGCGAACCAGACGTTCATCAACTCGCTGTTCAACGCGACGAGCACGACCGAAAATGCATGCATCACGGACCTGACCGGCTTCGGCGAGCCCATGCTCAACCAGGTGTTCACGTACGTCCCCCATCCCCTCTGCAGTCACCGCGCAGTGTTCTGACGTCCCCTAGGCTTGTGAGGATCTCCGCTCATCCTCATGGCAACCCTAACCTTAACGCGCGCTTGCGCGATCTTTAGACGTACGGATTCATGGCGGTTGCAATCAGCCTGTTCCTCGCGTCGCTCTGTGTCATCCACACGGTACGCTTCTATCTCCTCAAGAGGCTGTCGAGCTAACCATCAAGCAACTCCGACAGAGACGCGAGAAGGAACGCTTCCGGAAGATCGACGCCAAGCGTGGCGGCGGAGGCTTCGTCTAAACCGCGCGGCGTCCTCGAGCGCAAGCGCAAGCGCAGCGCAACGCTGCGAACACGCAAAGCCCGTGCTCGCTTCCCCGCCCGTATCCACTCCTGACTCTCTCCTCTTCATCTCTGCTCGTTTCCGCTCTCGTCGACGTCTTCCAGGGCTAATCAAACTGCATCCCCATCGCCTGTACTGGTATTGGCCGCCCATCCGTCCGCTCGAATTGCTCGTGGCTATCGGTTTCGTTCTGTTTCTGTTGTGTGTTACTAGTAGACTGCCCCCTTTCCCGCTTACAGTACTGCGGCGCCCTGTATCACCGTCTGCTCTTGCTCCCTTTGGCTCCTTTCTTCCATACACCTTTCACTGCTTGTTGCCGCCGTCACTGCGTTATAGGTACAATGGCATAAGCTCGGGTCAGACGAGAACCCTAGAGGATATCTTTTTGCGTGTGTTGACTTGGGTATGCCGGGCTGCTGTTCGAGGTGCGTTCTTGTCAACGGGCTACATTGGCTGAGTGCGCCTGAGCATTGTGCCCCGGTCAACAACGGCACACATGTTCAGACTCTAGGATATAATGGGTATGTGGTATGATACATCCAGTCTATGCAAGTACTAATGCTAGTGCAGGGATGCAAGAGGAAGCGTAACGAGTTTGTTCAAGGAGGTTTACTGGCACAACAATACAACGTAATGAGAGCAGCGAGCTGTGAGACAACGAGAGCGTAAAAGAGATACAAGAGAAATGACGAAACAAGCATTCAGGACGGGGGTATACAACTTATACACAGCAGGATCCGGGCTGCTCACACTATCTCATCAGGATGGGCAATGCCTCCGCGAGTGTGTATGGCCGCTTTACACAGCTTGTCGAAGGCTGATATCACGTAGGTTGCTTGCACCACACCCGCGACGAGTTCGAGCGTGACGAGCACTGACAGTACGATCTTGAGGAGCGGCGGGGACGGCGTCGCCGAAGAGACGTCGTTGGAGCTTGCCCACACCTCGGCCAAGATGAATGCAAACAGCGCGATGCTAGCCCTTTCCAGGTGTTAGGATCCGTACTGTGCATGGTGAGTGGCGTCCGTACCATAGCATCCATATTGCAGGGACTGCCAGGAGCCTCGGAGCTGACTTCCACGATGAGGTCGGGAGATCCTTCGATGCCTAGTGGCGGGCAGATCAGCGCGATCGGCAAGCGGTGTCATAGTGGTACTTACCTGCACCCATGCTAGCCCCCGCCAAGGATTGGATATGCGCGACATGAAGATACTGTAGACCTCGTTGTACGCGAGGCTGAACAGGCTAGCGAGAACGCAAATGATGCCGAGACACGTGATCGCGTAGTCAGCGGCCAGGCTCGACGACTGCAACAGGCCCAAGACGATCCTATGTGCGACAATGTCGGTCAGTTTTTCGCATCAAGCTGCGTCGTAAGAGGTTCTCACGCGATGAATGTTCCTCCTATGAGCAGAATCGCATGGTGGGCGATTTTCAAGGACCCATACATTTCATTCCATCTCGCCGGGAATTCGTGGGGTTGAGAGTCGAGGAGATCCGCGTGGGGTTTCTCGTATGCGTCGATGATAAAGTTAGGATAGAGTATGATGTGTTGCATGTCGAGAGACGTTATATTCAGTATACGTGAAGCGCGTTACAGTGCGAGTGGTCTGCCAGAGTGGAGAGACGGGCAGAACCATTTTATACTTATGGTATCAGATACGGAACCATCTGACAATGCAAACACACGCAAACCTCCCATTATGGGGTACGTCATTCGTACTGCCAGCTATTGACAGTGCCACAAGTACTCGCATATTATGAAACCCGCCGGCTGCATCTGGAGGCGCCCCTCCCTCACGCGGTATATATATCCCAGGCTGCACCTGGAGCCGCCCGTCCCGAGTCATTGCCCCCCCTCCCCTGGCCCCTCACATTGCCTGTACGCCTGCACCCCGCTCGTCGCCCGTACCCACAATCAAAAGGGGGGCAAGAACAAAATCCCAGACATCGTCCTCCCAAAACCCGAGGACCCCGGAAACTGCGGGGGTACGGTAGGTCCTTCCTAGATAGGCAGTCGAGCGCCCAGGCACATGTCCTAAAGGGGCAACGCATGACCATCGAGGAGGACGCGCTACGACGCGTCCTCAATGACCGTACCCTGCGACGCGTCGGTTTGACGGCGTAGCATTAAAACGAGCACGAGAGTATAGCGAAATGTAATAGCAGCCAGGAAATCGATTAAACAACGCTAATATGCATTGTATGCTCGCCGTCAGCCTCCCTTCTGTGTACGTCTCCTCTTTGCTCGATGTGCACCAGTGCGTGCAGAGGTACTAGTAGATGTGGACGCCTCGGGTTCAAGAGTGGGTAGAGGGGATTTGTAAGGTATACAAGCCTTCGGAATCTTCAGTCCATGCTCCTCGTCGGAAATGTGCATGTCATGCAACATCGCAGGAGGTAGGGGGATCAGCCCATCCGACCCGGCGGTTTCGAGACTATATGTGGGATGGAAACGAAGAATGTGCTCACGCAGATTATACTTCCATACAGTGGCACTCCAATTCCCGCCCTTCTCGGCCTTGCATTCAGGGATCTTGCATATGATAGGTACGTTCGTAGAGGGTGGCCCTTGCGGCGGAAGACTTGAGGCTCGGTTGATAGAAGAACAACTGGTAGTAAGGGCATTCGCTTCGCGCTTGAGGCGTGCTTCCGTTAATGCCCTTCGTCAATGTTGGAGCTGCACACAGGCGTTCTGGACGACCACAGAAGCCGCATGGAAACTCGAACAGAGTGATCTATATATGGAAGGATCAGCGTTCAGGTTGGGGCCCACTCGGCGGAAGTGTAGCATCGTACGCTGATGGTAAGAAGTTCGCGTCAACGTCAATACGAAATAGATATCAAAGAGATACAACGTACGTTGTATTCCCATCCTCGAAGTCCTCCGGGGTACAGAGCGCATGCAGTGGAGGTGTATAATCGGAGACGAGCCTATGTTGGCGACTGCAGATGACAGGCCCGGCGGCGGGGCCAGCGAGGATTCGGAGATTGTTGCACGACGAGCTGAGACCGATAGGCCCTGCGGCTGCGCTGAGTGTGGTGGAAATAGCTGCTCTCGCAGAGACCTAGCTTCCGCCGACTCGATGCGCGCCTCTGATATCGAGGACGGGCAGCATTTACGCCCTCTCATGTGCGACTCGAGAGGCTTGACGTTGGTCTGCAACTTCGAACCGGTGCAGATTGACTTCCCACACCTCGGACACAAGACGTTCAGTATTTGCCTTGCATCCCCTGTCCACGAAAGGGTGGATGACGCTAGAGAGACATGGGCGCCGAGATCTGGTGGTAGTGTCGCGAGAACTGCCGGGGAAAGTCCAATACCTTGCGGTATGGTAGGGGATAATGGCGTTGTGTTCAGCGGAGTGCGCGCGAGGGCTTGCGCGGGATTGCGCGCGGGCTGCACAACATCGAACGCGCCGGGCTGCACGACGTTGATTGCGAGATGTGGTGTGTTGAACGCAGGGTTGGGAGCGAATGCAGGGTTTGAACTGTCGAGCGCAGGGTACGCGACATTGGACAAGGGGTGTGGGCTGTCGAACGTGGGGTGTGGACCTTGAAACGCAGGGTGCGGGACGTTGAACGCGGCGGGATGTTGTGCAACGTCAGGCGCAACGTGAGCGCGGGCTGTGTGACGTCAGGTACGAGGCTTGTCGCAGCATCAAGCAGGGGAAGGTCAATGTCGAATGACGCGTAGACTATCTCGAGCGCGGGGTCATAGGAACTGTATGAAAGGGCATGCTCCCAATCTAGTAGGGAGGCATTGTTAGTGAGAGAGTCAGGTATCCCGCCATCGAGTTCATCAAGGAATGAGCGAGCAAGATGCACGTTACTCCAATCGCCATCCATGCCTTTCCAGAGGTCGTTGGGCGAGCAGGAGGAGGTGAGGTTCACAACAATGTATACGGCAGCGCACCAATATATATACACATTTTCACCATTATGGAGCGCGGCGACAAGGCCGCCTCCGTCCAGTCGAGCACGGACCATGCGCGGGGGCAGCCAGGTTGAGTGTCGCGCACAAGTCGCGCAGCCATTGTCCTTGCGCAGGACGCCGCACCCATTGTCCTTGCGCGGGAAGCGCACGCATTCAACAGCGTGATCACATGATCGTTCCGTGCACGTGCAAATGACCCGCTGGTCACTACTCAACTTCCTCCGCGAGATGGCATCCGCTGAGATATCTGGCTAGCTGGATACATTTTTTCTAGTTTAATCCATCTCTCCTATTCATACACTCCTCGTAGAAGGCATTGACGAATGTCTACAAACAAAACGAGCGCAAATGACAGAACTTCGCGTAAGTGGCTGAAAACGAGACCCCGTACACCACTCACCTACCCACCTGTCAAGAGGACGATGTCTGCGATTCAGATCTTGCCCCCCTCTTGCCCACAACCTCTTGCCCACGTCATCCTCGTCCTCGCCTCCTATGTATCTGCGTTTCTATCCCCGGAGACACGCACGTCCACCGCATACGCCGCATCGGCTCACGTCTTCACGACCTGCGCACAGAACTTCCCAACCTCGAGGTACTCGTACGCCGCGCGGAGGTCCTCGAACGCAAAGACCTTGTCGACGATGGGCTTCAGGCCCGCGTTGATCAGCAGGACGAGGTCTTTGAACCTGCGCGTCGCGTGCGTATCAGCGGGGTAAGGGGAGGGAGAAGAGTGGAAGAGATGGAGACGTATACTGTGTGTGTGAGCCGATGAGGATGCTCTAGATGATTGCGGTCCTGCTGACCTGGCCGGGGAGGTTGGATGTGTCGCCGGCCTACGCGCCGCGGATGTTCCTCTACCTGGTGACGCAACGCCCGCTGCTGCCCCTAGCTGCCCTAGCTGAGTGTCGCCTCATGGCTCCTCCTCCTCCTCCCTGCAACAGCTACCTCTGCCTGAAACCCTCCCATTGGATGAAGCCCTCTCGCCAGACCTCGTCAAGGTGTGTGCCCACGACCTGACCGTGTCCGTCTACTAGTATGAGCAAGCACCTTCGTAATGACACATACTCTTGTCCTGCCTCAACATGCTGCGCGAGCATGCACAGCCGAGAGACTTGACGGACTATGGACTGCATCATGTACGGATCATGTCTACATAGGGCTACGCCCTCAGTGACAATAAAAGGAGCCAACAACAACAACAACAACAACATGCTGCGAGCGCGCCCACTACAGAGAGATGTGTTTGCGGAGGGGGTACCTAGTGCTTGCATGCAAGGCTAGTGCTCAGTGCTCAGCGATTACATGCACTCGCGCGGTTCAGTGCGTCCGTCCACCCCTTTGTGGTCGAAATGCTTAGGTGGCGTACCCCCACGGTCCTGCATCCGAAGATGAAGCACACGTCTTGCCCGAGTGCAACGCCGAAATGCTCCGCATGCTGCGCCAGCGGTTCCTGCGCACGGACTCACAGGTCTTCACGCGCAAAGGACGGCCATAGCAGACTGCGAGCCGGCGACATTCCTCGTGACCCTAATCTATGGGCGCAAATGTACCATGGCTATCACAGTGGCCTACGTCCTCGATGTCTCCAGGTATTGCGACACCGTCCCCGCAATGGCGATCTCCTCTGTGGAGCTGTACCTTTCATACCCCGTCCGGTGAGCTTGGTTAGTATGATCCCCGCGTGCGACTACATCACCGCAGCTGATGGCTCAATGCCCATACACCCGCAGGTGCACCTCTGTCCTAGGTCCGGGGTGAGTTATGTTGGTGTGCTGGAGAACCGCAACCGATGCCTGGAGGTTATTTAAGTGTTTTTTCCTCCCAGGTTTTGACCTCGGAACCCGCCCGGGTTGCGACCAGTGGACCAAGATGTGCAAACGGTGTAGCATCGCACTCACGTTGTTGATTTATTGGTCGAATAGACTACGACATTGTAAAATAGAGGGGGCCCCTTGCTGAATGCTGTCATGTAACTTAGTGAGCGCTGTCAAGTGTCGCGTGTAGTGGACTCGCGTAGACTGCGGCTACAGTAAATGGACCCATCTCCTCCGATCACAGCGCTCGCCGATTATATGGAGTGTGATTACTGAACCCAGTCGACGGTGTACTACTGTAGGCGCTTCGTCCGCGTCGACCGAAACAACAGCACTCGACCTGAACGACCATGCTAAGCAGGAGAATCTGGCACTTCCGCAACATACCATTCCGGGCGAAGCTGGCACAATTCGGGGGAGTGATACAGTGACTACACTCCCTTACATGTCCGCATCAGAATCAGAGACGACACTGATGAGTGTTTTTGTTACTCCAATAAGGTCAGTTTCACGGCAGAGGGCAGTGTCGTAGCTCATGTTCGTGAACGTTCTGTCCCGGATTATACTTACTGAGAATCTCGAACGAAGTTGAGGCTGATGTCCACGGGAGAATTGTCTTGACGGCTTGGGAGTCCGAATCCGCTGGCTTTGGTGCAGATCAGGGTGCGCAGGACGCCTCTGGTGTAGGCTCCGGGGCCCTGGCCGGCAATGTCAGGCATGGCCCACCTCATGCACGAGAATGTGCTGGTTTTGGACACCGTGACCAATCGACTGATCATTACAGAAATGGTTCATGGCGTGAGCATGAGGTCTCACAGGATACACCTCGAGGTGCATTACAAGGTCATCGTCGTAACTGCGCAAGGAAACAGATGTATGTGTGAGTCAACTGAGACAGCGGATTATAAAGCGGATGGACATATGTGTAGTACGATGGCTAACGAGAAGATAATGATCGATTCTTGCTAGTTTCAGACGTGTGGCTTCTCGCTCGACGCGACGGCCGCGCCCTCGACCCACTTGCCGCTCTGGAAACCGAAGGCGGCGTAGTCAATCTTGCGCAGGTTCAAGAAGAACAGGAGGAAGAAGCCGGGGCCGACGCAGATGTCGAGGATGCCGTACCAGATCATCTCGGATGTGACGGTGATGACGTTGCCTCCCTCCGAGCAGCCCCAGCAGATGGGGTACGTGAGGAGGATGAAGAAGAGGTAGGTTGTGCCGAGCCAGTACGGCTTGCTGATGGTCGTCGGGGAGGCGAAGTTGGTCTGGGGCGCGTGCACGAGGAGTTGGAACCTGTGTACGGGCTAAGGTTCTGTTCGAATCACCGCGATGACGTACGGGAAAGCTCACCAGACGAAAATTAATCCCACGAGGCCGAAGACGAAGTAACCCCACTTGTAGCTGGTGTGCACGAGGGCACCGACCAGCCAGGTGACGGCAACGAAGACAATCATGAACATGGTCGTGAGGATGTCGGAGAGCGAAAGGCCCGTCGCGAGCAAGCACGACAACACAAGCAGGGGCCAGTTAATGACCCACTGGATGTAGCGCACATACTGTAAAGGGCGAAGTCAGACTCGCCGTTTCGTCGTGAGTGAGAATGTGTCAAGACACATACCCAGATTTGGCGAGTAGCGTCGGTGCGGAACTCGCTCTCAATACCCGTCGCACCGAGATCGGAAGCCATGGAGAAGTAGGCGACGCTCGAGGTGGCCAACACCACCAGTGCGATGTTATGGAACAGACGAGTACCGCGAGGCCTCTGTATCACCAGCATCAGCAATTTGCCATGAGGTTACAAGTCATTGTAGATACGCACGGCGACCATTGCGACGAAAGCGGCCAACAGGGAGAAGGCCTGAATACTGAACGCCGCCCACAACCAATCGGAGCCATTGGTGGAGATATGCTCCTGGGCGTTGGGCGGGTTCACGTTGATCGCCTGGTTTCCGGCCATTGCTTACGACGGCGCACGAGGGATGTAGGAAGGCGGGATGATGGGATGCAACCAGCGGAGGCGGTGGAGCGAGTCCGACTGAGGAACCACGGGTGCCTCGTAGGTGGTCTTATAGCCCTGCCAGTAGTACTTTCGACTCCTGCCCGACGACGCCACGCAACCGATCCATTCTACAACCCCTCCTCCGGCTAGTACGTGAAACTTTCCCTACTTCAGCCCGAACCGAGTTCCACCCGTCGGCGAGTTGCAGTAGACCGCGCAATGGTCGGGTACCCTGGTCCGCTGACGACAAATGGACTCCGAGTCGTCGGCCGGTCCGCATTCGCCACGTAGCGGGACAGCGTCATTCACCGCTCCCCGAGGTAGCGGTGAGTAGCGGATAGAGTGAGGCGAACGCAGGGAGGACTTGGGCACGTTCGAGGCGCGGGTGACATGAGGTCCGGAACCACACACGTGGCGGTCGCCATGGCTGGATGACACTTTGGGCGCGGGCGTTCTGTACGATCGGGATCTGGCGCTCTGATCCCCGGGCCAATGTTCCGACGCCCAGAAATGGCAACCAAGCCGACGCTCACTTCAAGTTTTGAACTTGGACTTGGTCCTGTCCATTGCTGTCTCCTCTGCCCCCTCGATGCGAATGGTGCCGGAGTCTCCCCACCGTGGTCATCCACATCTTTCATTCGTTGCATCTCGAGCGGAGTTTTCCTGACTATGTATACGACCATGCAGTGGGCTGGTACCAGTCTCCGAGTCCAGGCCAGTGCAGTGACTGCAATTCACCCTGCATTTACTTCTAGACGTGAGAACCCTGCTCGTTCATACTATTACATCTGGTGATCGTTCTTCGTTGCTGCATTGCTCCAGGTAATTGCGCTGCTTTTCCTTCACCGACATACACCGCCTAACCTGCCTAGTCGAATCCGGGTCAGCCACACCTTGTAGTTGAGCCTAGGGTCGGTCACTGGCGTTCCCGCATCGCTCTTATAGCGAGCCACGCAGAACGCGGTCAACACGCGTCACGGCATCCACGACGAGCTCATCATTCCACCGCTTCGACACCATCTGGAGCGAAAGCGGTGCGTTTTCGAAGTACTCGGGCTTGTCTGATACAACCACACGCTGTCAGATATCGCACAGGAGAGCACAGCCTAACGCCGCACTTACATGCATCATGATTGATTTGGTCGTCCTCGCAGAACGCCTGGAAATCCTCATCGAAGGGTTCGGCGCCTGTCGCCCGCATACCTGTCGGAAACACTGCTGCGGGGTAATCGAGCAGATTCCATTGGGCAGTATAGCCCCAGTACTTGGCAGTGTCGTGGCGGGGCGCTGGGCCAGGGCCCACAGGACACAGAAGCACGTCAATGTTGAAGCTGTTCCAGTGCCTCGAGTACGCCGTCCGGTACGCGTCGCGCCGCGCGCAGAGCTCCCAGAGCTCGTTCACGGTGTGCTCGCGCACGAGCGGGTTTGAGAGCACCCACTCCGTCAGCGGCTTGAGTGGCTCGGCGTTTGCGGCCAGGATGCCTAATTCAGGACGGGCGTTCAGCGCGCGAGGCACGGGACAAGGCGGTGATACTCGTACCCTTCACGTCCTTCGCGCCGTCCGCGAAGTAGAGGCTGCGCACGATGTCGAGGCCCTCCCTGTGCTCCCACGGCGTGTACTCCACCATCTCGACGCCGACCTCCGCGCCGCGCTCCTTCAGAACGTTGACGACCTTCTCGAGGGCGAGCCGGAGCGGGGGCTGTAAGTGCACATTCCCGTCGTTCAGCATATATCCCATGCGCAGTTTCCGCGTCTCGTCGACCGGCCGCCACGGCAGCTGCACAATAAGCGGGTCTTCGAGCCATGGCTGTGCGGAGAGAATGGTCTTCATGAACAGCTTGACGTCGCGCGCGGACCGCGCGAGGGGCCCCGCGACGGATATGACGCCCTCCGCGCCCTTGCACGAAGCGTGGATGCCCCCGTAGGGTATGCGGTATGCGGTTGGCCGCAGGGAATAGAGCCCGCAGGCCGCAGCAGGTGAGCGGACGGAACCACCGATGTCAGCTGAGAGCAGAGAATTCAGCAGATGTCGGGCGTGGGACGGATGTGGTACGCACTGCCTACCCCGAAGCTCGAGCCCTTCATCGCTACCAGGGAACTCTCGCCCCCGGAGGAACCGCCCGGTGCGAGGGCGGTGTTGTACGGGTTCAGAGTACGCGCCATGTATGAGTGTGTCTCGAGGTGCATGATCGTCTGTGGCATGTTCGTCGTGCAAAAGAACACAGCGCCTGCTGCGCGCAGGATCGCGACGAGTGCCGCATCCTCTTTCGCCACCATCTTCCCGACCCATGAAGAGAAGGACGAAGGCGCGTCATGCCCCTTGACGTCGATCTGGCTCTTGATGGAGATTGGGACTCCGTGCAGAGGCCCGACGGTCTTCCCGGTCGTCCTGTAGATCTCGTCTAGCTGACGAGCGCGCTCAAGCGCTTCGTCGAGGAAGAACTCGGTCAGGGGGTGCGTCTGAAAGCTTCGTTGTCAATGATTTGACGTAAGAGTGAGCGTGTAACGCACGAGCTGCTCCGCAATCGCTGCGCGACTTGCGACGGCGGTCACCGCGTCCACTGCGGTAATCTTTCCTGAGGCGATCTCCTGCGCGAGCGCGGTGCCATCGAACCGCGTGATACGGATCTGTTCCTCGGTGAGTAGCCCACAGGTCTCCGGTACTCCTGATACGTCCTTGGGCAGATTCGCGAGAAGCTCAGATGGAAGATGGAGATTGGCGGGGATGGACGCGTCAAGCCGGGCGCGCTCGCTCTTCGCGATGCTCTCGTAGTCGGTCATGGTGAATTGAGGCAGAACACAGGATGTGGAAATCCGCGATCCCCCTACAGCTCGGGCTATTTATGTTACAGCATCCTTGAAGCAGAGCACGACTGATAAGATAGCCGGGTGTATGGTTCTCCGTTCATCCTCCTTTCCGTTCGTAAACATATGTCCGTACCTAGGGCTATCGGGGGCTCAGGGGTTTGCATGCGAGTTGGGGGACATCTGGCCGGTGGCTAGAATAATTGAGAGTTTGTAGCGATTCATTCGATGCCTGCAAAGCGGCGGATGGCTATATAGAACTAAGGGAATGAATGGAGGTGTAGTCTGATGTAGTGTGGGAGCTTACATAACGCGAATCTGGGGAAAGGCCTTCGATCACCTCTTGGCGATCGTTTCCTTTCGCGGCAAGGGTCGGTTGTTGTCAGGGCGCGGGTGGCGGCGGGCTGCCCACCTTCGTCGCCCAACACCGTCAAGTCCGCCTCGCGCAGGCCCAGTGAGCTGGCAGGTCCCTATAAGTGCTCAGGCAGCTTTTGTCGCAGACGTGAGTGCCCATCTGACGGGAGCTGTGCACATCACTCGCTTACCTAATCGCGCTGTCTGTTTCAGGCCGTGCCGCTCGACACGACGTTGACCCCCGCGTCCACCAGCTGTTTTCGCTGTACTCTATCTTCTTCTTTCTCCAAGACTCGACATTCGGCAGGTCCGATTGCTGTCTCCTTTTCAACCAGTCCAGTCCTTTCGCCAGCCCGTCATTCCCGCCTCTGCAGACGCGCCGGTTCCGTAGTCCCAGAGATCTTTGTGAGTCGTCGTGTGGGATTCGTTGCTGTTCGTCGACGCTGACTGCACCAAGCTTCACTCTCGTAACGTCGTGCTCTGCACTCCCTTTTATCTCCCTTCTCCTACGCCCATACCCACGCCATGCCCCGCCGCCAAGCACCGAGTCCCCTTCGCCTCGTGCAGGGCCCGCTTCCGAAACGTGGCCAGCCAAAGCATACCCTCCCGTCGCTCCCACGCCCTGCCCTCCACCCACCGTCTCGAGCCTCCCAAGGTCCCGTCCCTCGCAAGCGTGCACAGTCTTACACCTCCGAGGTCAACCAGGCCGAAGACATTGGGGCACGCGCGCCCGCGGTACAGCTAGTCAACGGGCTGCCTACCGGCGCAGTCTCCCCGACCACGTCGTCGTGGTCCTTCAACGGCGAAAGCAGAGGCCGGGGACATTCCCGGCAGAGCTCCACGTCTAGCTCCAGCTCGAACTCGAGCTTCAGCTCGCGGTCGAGCAGGGATAGCTCGAGGAGGTCCTCTCTTGATGAGGAAAATCCCGATGCGATTTATGGCCCTTGGGTGAAACATGCGAAAGGCTTCGCGTTGCCATTCGACCCGAATACGTTGATCATGCCTCCAAGACCAGTGGCGATCAATCCCGTGCCGGTGTGGTGAGCGTGCTATATAATAGGAGTTGTCGAGACTTAGGGGTGGGTTGTGGGCGATTGCGGTGATCCGATTGGACTCGGTTGGGGTGCCCATGTTGACCATGTGTATCCTACTCTTTCGTCTATTCATGAATGAAGGCAGTGTGACGCTAACTGCGCGTGTATGGTCATGCGTGTCTTTACATGACTAGATGGTTGTAAGGCTTCGATGCAGAAGATGTTGACTCGGAGTTGCTGCACAACTTATCGCTTCTAACTTTTCGTTGTTCTGCTTGAAGGAATGTTCAAGAAGGCAAGTACCGAGCAGGGTGGCATCTTGTAGCACACCAGTATCGCCCGTAGGCCGGATCCCCCTGTATGGCTGCATGAGAGTTCCCGAAATACGGCGGCGGTGAAATTCAGAGCGCAAAACGGCGTGCACCGCTTACTCTCACCTAGGCTGTCCTCCTCCATACCATCCTGGTTAGGTATCTGATCACCATGTCCAGAAACTGCAGAACCATACAACTCGTGATCCCGCGAGATACTGAGTGAGTACTCACACTGAGACACGAAGCGATCCCCGACCTGGGCTCCTTGCAAGTGGGAGCGCATAGAGTCGAGCTGCAGCACTGTGCGAGTCGGAAAGGCCTTTGAACCTCGTAGCGTCTCTGCATGCGACTTCATAATATTCTCCCGCGTTGCCTTTTGCTAGACTCCAGTACCTCTCATGCTCGTCGTCCATACTTGAAGCTTGAAGCTTGAAGCCTCGGCCACTCTTGCTGTATCGTGGCGCGGTGAGGCACGTCAATGCGGAAGCTGTCATACAACGGCAGCAGCCTGGCAGCAGCATCCTGTCCTCACGAGAGAACCTGTTAGGCTGTTACGAAAAGGGGGGGGCGGAAATGACAACGGAACGTTTCCACATGCCTAAATGGGCGTTACCTGCAATTCCGATACTTCTTGGCCTGGCTGAGGTTGGGCTGAGGAAAGAATAGTTTCGCTGTCTGAGTGTGTTCCAGTGCCTCGAAAACGCCGTCACGCCGCGCGCAAAGCGGGTCACGTACCACGAGTCGCGCAACGAGCTGTCTCGTACCCACCCAACCACCGCAGTGTTATCGGTGCGGTGGTTGGGCAGTGCGTCCATCACATGGATGGGTACGAGACAAATAACGAGCGGGTTCGAGTCTTAGACGAGAGCACCCACTCCGTCTCTCCTCGTGTCTCGGCGTTTGCGGCGAGCTAGGAGGCCTAATTCAGTTCGGGCTACAGAAGACTGAATGGCTTGCTCGATGACCCGCTTTGGAGCCAGTGCTGAGCGCCGATACTGCCCAATCGCGGCATATTTGCCCGGGTCGTGGACGCCTTCTGCGTTACGAAAGGCTTTTATAGCTCATCGCAAAATGCAAGCAGCTCTCCCACTCAACAAAGCCCTTAGCGCGAGCGACGGCTCATCGCGGAACAGCTTGGGCCCATCATCTTAAACAACAAATCTCTCTGGCTATGAATGCCGCCACGTTCTTCCGCTCCATTGCCGGCCTTGCAGTGGCTGTCTACCGTCTCATTGGTTTGCTCTACTACTTGCCACATCTATATCAAGGACACCACGATCGTTTCTTGGAAAGTACGAGCGCACCACGGGAGTTGGGCTGTCAATGGCAAGGGTTAGTAACCCAACTGCAGCACCAATGGATCATCTTCAAGTGTTGTTCGGGGCTGTATATCATGTACGTGTTCAATTCTGCGACAATCATGGACTTGAGCTCACCAGGATCGACTACCAATGCTCGACAGGGTTGTCTTTGGGCTGTTGCAAGTATCCGGTACCACTCCCGGAATACTGGTCGTCACCACTGGCACTGTCTGTGTCATCTTTTCCGTCACTGCCGTTCTGTACTGTGAGGCATTCAACGCGTATCTCGCGCGTGCAGACCGATACCATTCAGGCTGGGTATGTCCAACAAGCCTAGACATCAGACAAAGCTCATCAATCACATCCCTCAACCCTTCTAGATTTCGTTTGGCGTACCTGACGCAGAGTGGTCCTGGCGATCCGTTCCTATGCTTCTGGCCGTTCCGGCCGCCCATGTCTGCTGGTAAGCCCTCGAAGATGTTCACATACTCTGGACATGAACATGACACTGCATTGCAGGGCTACGGCGGTCTTCATCGCATTCGTGATGGTAGAGGCGTGGACAGGCATGGGCGCCCAATGTGCGAACATGTCGGGCGATCCTTCCTTGTCGACACGCAATATTCACATCGGTGGCACCACGGTCATTTGCGCCCTTGTGGTTACTGGTCAAATTGTCGCTAGCGTCGTCCAGGCCGCCTTCGTGGTTCCTGCGTTCAGGCAGCTCTGTTCTTCCTCTGAACAAACCACAGATACGGTGTAGTCAATGTAGTGTAGGGTCTCAGCCGACTGTTCGGTGTCGCTGGATCGGTCGTGGCCACCAAGTACATAGTTTGGATCTCGGGTTGTTCCTTGCTGTCGAGTTCTTTCTTGCTTTCGGTCGTTCAAGTCCATATAGATGTCGTGCTGTAAAGTATAAAGTATTGTGTATGTCTGTAAGAATGTATACACCACGAACCAGGTACTGTGAAGGCATACCTGTACATAAAATCAACTCCCGAGTCATGGAGGTGTCCCTCGCGTCGGATACGTCATGAGCAGCGAGGTCGGATCTAGTCCTGTGAGATGTCTTTTTTTTTTTTGGTGGAGCGTTGCGTCCGAAGGACGCTGGGTCTGGCAGCCAGCAAAGTAGTCCTGTGAGATGTCATCGGGGCCCAACCATCAACGCAGGCTAATAGAGACTAACAAGCGGGAAGAGCACTCTGGTATACGCCATGTTTAGCTTGACTGTTAAGTATGAACACCCCAATAGTAGCCGTCGTTCACACAGTGCAACAGTTGAGAGCACACATGTATAATCCTGTATGTAACATGGCGCACCGGGATCCGATAATGCAAATGTATGTAGTCCTAATCCCTTGAACGATGACAGAAACATGCGATGTAGAAAACAATGGGGCTGAAATGAGGCATGATACACGGAAGGCAAGGCAACACACTATGCGGAGCCCTCATCGTTGATGGGACGGTAATGCTTCATTAGTTGCGCCTTGAAATCTAGTGACGATGTAAGCACGAAGTTGTCCGCGAGGTGAAGCGACCTACCTTCAGGCGAGTCCCAGAGGTTAGCAGCATCTGGGTTCAGTGGTGACGCATTGTTGGGTTCTGAACAGAATGGGTCAAGCCGTATAGAGAGTACATCGAAAAGACGTCGATGAAACATACCACCAAGGAGAGACTGCAGGGAAAGGAGGATCGTCTGAACACTGTACACAGCAGACCATTTATCCTACATAGACCGTGTTAATATCTCTGTTGTCAGCGGGGCGAACCCACGTACCTGGAGAATGTCTAGGCAGATCGCGCCTCCCACAATATCAACATTTGGGTGATAGCATGGTGTGACGAATCTGATGATGGGAGCTGCGTATGGGTAGTTGGAGGGAAACGAAATGGAGATCTTGAAAGTCAGGCCAGCGTAGATCTGGTTGATATCGTGAGCCGTGGCTGCTGAATGGTGACGCATCATTACCAAGACATACTGTACTCGGCGCGCCTTCAATTGTCCCCGCCCACTCGAATAAGTTAGCGTCCGACTTCGGGAACGCCGACTGCGTAGATACACTTGTCAGCGCAGGGCATCGAATAGTCGGTGGGTCTACGAACAATACCAGGAGAAGAAGACATCTGAGGTTGCGGTCGATTAGCGGATGTGCCACCAAGAGTCACCGTACGTTACACAACTCACCATGAGAGTCATAAGTTCGCTGCTAAGCCTAGATATCGTAACGAGCGAGCCCTTAGCGTGAAACGCGCGTAGCAGAACTACAGCTGCGCTACTCACCGCTTCGTGACACTCCCAGCACTCTCCCCGCCAGACCCTGCAGCAGCGGACTTTTGGCTCGTACGCGCAGGCGCGAGCGACATCGTGAGTTGTTCCATGATAGAGTACAGATGAGGGTATGATGAGACTATACAGAGCAAGAAGAGGGTCGTGGTCGCAGAGAAAGGCGAGTGTTTGACTTCGGTTCGTTTTGAACGCGTCCAGTGGGCAGGTCACGTGTATCGGAAGCCGGAACGCTTAGTCATCGCGTTCCTCCCACGCTCCCCGCGACCTGACGCAGGCTCGCAGCGAGTGACCGGGCAGCACACACTCCATCCCGTACTCCGCGCAACCCGCTGCGCCCGTCCCCCACGCTGGCTTCGTAGCGATGTCGAAGTTCACGCCAACCCCCGCTGAGGTTGCGCTCGTCAACCAGATATTCATCCAGGCAGATACCCAGAAGCTCGGCGTCATCACCGGTGACGCTGCCGTCCAGATATTCAACGGCTCCAACCTCTCGCCCTCCGTGCTCGCGGAGATCTGGAACCTCGCCGACGAAGATAATAACGGTGTTCTGACGCGCAAGGGCGTCGCTGTTGCGGTGCGCCTGCTTGGCCATGCACAGCGAGGAGAGAAGATTACGGAAGCGTTGGTGCTCAAGCGTGAGTGTTCGTGCGCCGTGCCGAGCGACGCGACCTGAGACGCGTTATTGTAGCTGGCCCGACTCCTACTATCGAGGGAATAACACCACCAGTTGTCCAACATCCGACGGGTATACCGGCAGCGCGATCCCCGCCTCCCGGGCTCCCACCACTGACCCCTCAAGACAAGACGAAGTTCATGAAGCTGTTCCTCTCATGCGGTCCAATTAACGGCCTCCTGAACGGTGAGCCTAGTCATGTCTTCGTCAGCGACGCCTGCTGAGCGTCCTTTCAGGTGACAAGGCGCGGGACGTGTTCGTCAAGTCCAAGCTACCCGTAGACAAGCTCTCGCAAATATGGTAGGTTGTCTGCTTTGCATAGCTGCACATGAGTGCTTCACCATAAGAAGTCGTCAAGGCTTCGGAGTTCATCTTCGGTCGGCATAGTGGCACGCAGCGTCGCCTGTCTGTCCTTCTGTGAAGCAGCAACGGCGATAGTGCCTAAACTTGCTGCACATTCACGATAGCCCGCCGCCGTCAGTCTGAACAGATATATGAAGCTTGGCATTGCTCGCATACACTGGAACTCAGTCATCTCTCGCATCCTTGGGCTAGATATCCGTCTCCGTCATCCCTCGTCTTGCTGTCGTTTGAATGGTGGTGGAGAACGCACATCTGGACGTGTTAATATTGAATATGTGTCTAACATGGTCCTTCTACAGGAACTTGGCAGACACGAGGAACCGAGGTTCACTAGACGTGACCGACTTCACGATAGCGATGTATTTGATTCAAGCAACCATGCACGCCCAGCTGCAAACCATCCCGCCTGTACTACCTCCCGGGCTCTACGAACAAGCAGCTGGGAAGTCACCATTTGAAGGGGTCACAACACATGCAACAGGTAGTAGCGGCCATTATAGTCCTGGACTCAGTGCCTCATTCCCCGGGCGACCAATGAGCACGATCGAACCGAATTTTACTGGACAAGGTTCGCCGCTACAGCCGCAGATGACAGGGCCCTTCCGGTCTGCCCCACCTCAGCGTTCAGCGCTTAGTTCCACACCAGCGTTTCCGTTCGTGCAGCCTCAGGCCACCGGTGCGCAGTGGGACGTGACTCCCGCCGAGAAGGCGAATGCGGATCGCATCTTCGGCACACTAGACACCCAGAAGAGAGGCTATATCGAAGGCGATGTTGCCGTACCGTTCATGCTGCTGTCCAAGCTGCCGGAGGACGTCCTTGCTCAAGTATGGTATGTGTCGCTGATTACCTTGGTTGCCACCAAATTGACCGCCTGTAGGGACCTTGCTGACCTGAACAACGACGGCCACTTGACGAGGGACGGTTTCGCTGTGGCCATGCATCTTATCCAGAGCAAACTGGCCGGACGAGATATTCCAGCGACGATTCCGTCAAGTTTGATACCCCCATCCATGCGCGGTGCTCCGGGTGCACCTCAAGCCCCGGCCACGCAGTTCCAACCTGCGGTCCCTGAAGCTATCCGCGACTTACTCTGGGACGATTCGCCTCCTGCGTCGGCGACGGTGCCGCAACCCCAGCAATCTGCGCTTCAGCCACAGAGCACTGGAGCATTTGCTACGCCAGTGCTGCACCCTCAGTCTACAGGCGCGCGCCAAATGATGACGCCGCCGCCCCAGCGGGCCGCGACGATACCTACCGTCACCGATCCCTTTGCTTCTGCCAACTCACCGTTCGCCGTGCCTGCACCTGCTGCACATAGGGACTTGCTCGGAGACGACGACGAGCCTGCGCACACTGCGTCGCCACCGCTGCAGGATCGCTCTGCGGAAATAGGCAACGTGAAGAACCAGTTGAGCTCGACCAACCGGTCGCTCGAGACGGCGAAGGCAGAACGCGAAAGCATGGAGCGCACACTCAGCGAACAAGCGGCGCAACTCTCCGCGTTGCAGACGCAGTTATCTTCTGCGAAGGCAACGTATGAGACAGAAACACGCCTGCTGGGGACGCTCAGAGAACGGTTCAGCAACCAGACTGCGGATATCCAGAAGGCGAGAGAAGAACTCATCCACGGCGAAAGTGACCTCAGTGCAGTCAGAGTAGAGAAAGCGGAGGTTGAGGGTGCAGTGCTTAGGGACAAGGAGGAGGTGCGAGACCTCCAGAGGCGGATGACCGAAGTCGGAATGGAGGTCGAGACTCTCAAGGCCGAGGTTGAGAAGGCGAAGAAGGAGGCGAAGCAACAAAAGGGTCTGCTGGCCATCGCCAAGAAGCAGCTCGCGACAAGAGAGGCCGAACGCGCGCGCGTCCAGAAGGAACTCGAGGAGGCGCAGAGCGAGGCCGCTGAGGCTACTAAAGAACGTGAACAAGCGGAGGCCGAGCTAGAGAAGGAAGCACCTGCCCCAATGACGAACGGTCACGGCGGTGTCGCCTCCCCGGACATTTTGGCCATGGCTGCTGCTCAGCCCCTACCTGCCACCCCAGAGGTCCCGACAAGCCCAACAGCTTCGATTCTCAGTCTCGGCAAGAGCAACAATCCCTTCGAACGAGTGGCAATGGCCTCTGGCACAGGGTCGCGCGCGCAGTCGCCCTCACCGTTCCTGCCGTTCACTAACACTGGCAGTCTCCCCACTCCGCCCACGGTCCCCATTGAGGCTCCCGCACAGCAGTCATCGCCCAGTTCACCTTCGGCGAACCCATTCCGCTTCTCGCAGGCATTCTCGCCCGGCGAGGGTACCAGCCTGCTTGCATTGGCGGACGCTCCTGGCGCTTCTGATGCCCTCTCCCCCGCTGACCTGATGTCGCCCACTGACACTGACATGTTCCATACGCCGCTCAACTCGGCCACCATTGCTGCTCCGGCCCCCGAGCCCGCGCCCTCAATCCAGGCGACACTCGCCGAGGCATCGAGCGAGCCCACCGTTGCTCCTGAAGAACTGCCCACTACTACTTCGGTCTTTGACGAACCCGCCGTAGTATCGGCTGATGATACTGAAACTACTCAGGCGACCACAGACCGTCTGGAAGATACCGACCTCGCTCACCAACTCAAGGAGCTCGACGTTGAGGAGTCCGACTCGGATTCTGAGTCTGAGGAGGAAGAACCGCTTGCGAACATCAAGGCGCGACTCAGCGGCGATGTACCTCATGTTGGCGGTATCGCAGAATCGTCCACATCGCAGACAATCTCGGCGTTTGACGACTCGTTCGGTATCTCTGCACCTGCCCAGGAAGTTCGGTCTGCTTCCCCTCCGAAACCCGACGCGGCCACCCCCGTACGTAGCCAGACTCCGGTGGTCGCGCCTGCGACTCCTGTGAATGCGTTCGACGAGGTGTTTGCACCCCCCGCTGTTGCGCAGCCCTCGGAGCCTTTCGCGGCGCCGGTGCCAATTCCGACGACCACTGAGCCGAAGACGAACGGGGATGCCCATGGAACTCCTGACGTGAACGACTTTGATGAGGCTATGGGCAAGCTTGGGGCAAGTATGAGCAGTATCGGCGGCCCGTCCCAGTTCTCGGAGTTCAGCTTTGATTCGGCGTTCGAGGACAACTTCGACTTTGCTGCTGCTTCCGCGGCGACACCAGCTGCTCCCAACGCGAACGGAAACGCCGTCCCAGCAGCAGCGCCTGTGCCTGCCAACAACACTTTCGACAACGTCTTCATGTCGCAGCCTAGCAGCGCGTTCCCACCTGTTGGTGCTCCGCAGGCACAGGCGCCCGCTGCTACGGGATCGTCTCCATTCGACCAGCCTGCACCTCAGGAAGGAAGGCCCTTCTCTTTCGATGATGCTTTCAGCTCGGGTCCGAGTGCTCCTCAACCTAACCAGTCCGGAACAAATGGGAATGCTGTCACTCCGATCTCCTTTGACGATGCCTTTGGTGGTCAATCTAGTGCGCTGGCTTTGGACGCTTCATTCGGAACAACAACGTCGGGAGCGTCGGCCGCTCCTTCGCAGTCGAAGGGCCCGACACCGTTCCCGACCGCCTCCCCGCCGCAATCACCTACTGGCACATCTTCGACTGGCTTCGGCCCACGACGGTCAACCTCGCCTCCTCGTCACCAGTCCCCTCCGCCCCGCCACTCCTCGCCAAAACCCATGGCACGCCCCTCGACTGCAGGATCCGAGAAAGAGAAGGCGCCGACTACTAGACATTCCAAATTGAGCGTGAGTATGAGGCCGCATTCCAGTGTTCCCGAGCGCTGACGGGCTGCTTGTATCAGATCCGCTTGCCATTTGGGAGGAAGAAGAAGTCGACACCGCATGAAGTCCCTCCTCTGCCTTCGTCGTCCTTGACTAACCAACAAGTACTCGAAGAGCCCACTCCGGCTGTAGACGACGATATCGACTCCGTCAAGCAGCTGTGCAGTATGGGCTTCAGCAGGACCCAGGCCGTGATGGCGCTCGAGAACCACGGATACGACGTACAGAGAGCACTCAATAGCTTACTCGGTAAGTTATAACTGACCAGCACTTACATGGTTCTTACGCAAACTGTCGTAGGCTCATAATGATCATCTTTCTGTACCTTTATCCTGAGTAGCTTCGTTGTTCATGCTTTCTCCCTTGTGCCCTTCGGTACCCACACTCCTTGGACAGTACTATTACGAACGCTCCTTATTCCCAATCTTCCTGCTTCTCTTAATGTGATACGCGCGCGGTGGAGCGGCTCTCAACCAGCTCTTTGTTTCGTGCCTTCGATTCCACGTGGAGGGCAATGCGTACTTCCACGAGTACGGAGCGCCGACTATGTAGTCCTTCAGAATAAGAGAACACAACTATCTCCTCTCCGAGTCGCTTGGATGGCGTCTAAGGCCTGGACAATCGATGTTGCTTTGTATTCAGTGTAGTCAGTGCCTCACACGCTGAGATGGACGGCGTTCAAAGCAAACCAGTACGTTCTGGCGAACATTGTTCTGCCGGTATGTGGGTGCATCGCCACTTGGAGCATATAGTGCCTATATGAAGGTTGGGAATTGGTCGCCAAGTCGTGTGACGACCAGCCCTATTCGTTCCTGCTCTTATACCACGACCGCCCGAGGTCTACGCTGTGCGATTGGGCGTAGTTATGCCTAGTTTCGAGTTGGTCGCGCTCGGCTGCGGTAAGTAGATCCACAACAACCTCCAGGACCGGTGGGTCGTAATGATATGATTGACTTGGCTCTCGGACCACGTACTAGGCGGAGGTCCTGGTGAACATAATTTATCAAGGTTGGGATCTGCTATCTCCTCGACGTCCTGGTTCTCACAGTCACCTTGCCGGTCTAGTTATTTATTGAAACGATACGATGCGCACTGGAGCGAAGGCGCTCTGGCGTTGGAAGCAGGCAAGTGCCTTCCGAACTGACCAACGAGCGTCTCGGATATGGAAACCTGACAGACGCAAGTAAGGCTCAGGCATCGGAGCCTTGAACAAGCTTCTCAACGACCAACCCGATCTGTTCGGCTGTCCCCAGGTCAAGAACGACGGTCCATCGCCATGTACAGCAGGTGAAGTCTATTCATGGATCAAGTAAGTACGGTGATCCGGCTCCCCGGGGTTCGCAGGACTGCAGTTCACCGTTTGTGGTACAGATGTTTCCTACTGTCACATGCGCACCTGGATCACATCAGTGGGCTTGCTTTGACTGCAAGCACACTCGGTGGGAACCGCACCGTCTTCGGTGCCAGGCGGTGTCTAGAGAACGTTGAGAACCTCTTCTCAGGCCAGTTGTGGCCACGACTCGCATCATGGAGCGACGATGACAGCATTCCTCTCAAGCTACGGGAGTAAGATGGGTCTGCGCTGCTTGCCAGGTATCCGATTCTCACTGTCTTGGCGCAGACTTCATAACGATGCCAAATACCACCCATTATTTCCTGGCGTATCCGTCCGTACGATGCCACTAAGCCACGGGCGCTACGACGGTGAACGAACATACCACTCCTCCGCCTTCTTCATCAAGCACGAGTCCCGCGGACGAGAGTTCCTCTTCTTCGGGGACGTCGAACCTGACAGCATCGCCACCGAGCCACACACCCGGGACGTCTGGCGTGCCGCCGCGCTCAAGATCCCAAACACGCTGGACACGCTCTTCATCGAGTGCTCGTACCCGTCAGGAACGCCGGACGACATGCTGTACGGTCATCTCAACCCGGAGCATCTGGTAGCTGAGCTCACAGCTCTAGCAGCCGAGGTCGTGGACGCCCGGACGCGCACACGCGAGCCCAATAGTTCGCAGGAGTGGGACTCGGACGAGGAGCCGGTGCACGCACGCAAGAGACAACGGCGGGATAGTGCGGCGACGCCCACGTTGCGCGGTGTTCTGGCAGGCCTGAAGGTGTATGTCATACACTGCAAGGACGACGTCAAGGGCGCATATACGGATCCCATCAACAGAGTGATTGCCTCTCAGGTGCGGGCACTAGTCGAAGCGGAGGACCTCGGCGCGGAAATTATAGGCGTAGAACAAGGGATGAAGATACGTGAGTGTTGATGCACTGTCAAAGATTTACTCCTCAGCTTATGACCCCAGTTATATAATGTACACGAACTCCCGGGTATCGCGACTTCTATGCAGTTTGCCTCATGGACACCACGAGTCGTCGTGGTCATTGTCCACCTGCCACGCCCCTCTGCTTCACGCATCCCGGTTCAATCCACATGTGTATTCGTTACCCTCTCTCCGGCTCGTAACATCTGTGTAGCATAGCCTCTCCAAATCTGTCCCAATACATTTCGGTTCATGGTATCAACCACCTTTGAAACAAAGTTGACCTGGTAAGTCTGAGGTATGGACGTGCCAAGCCATGAATTATGGTCATCAGATTCGTAGCGAGGTATATTAGTGAACAGCGGCGAGAACAGAGCAAATACACGCAGAATTACCAGGTGGCATGTAGACAGGTCACCACAACATTACAACCCCACCCGCCGACCTCGACCCCCAGGACCACACCACGGGCCGCCGCCGCTCACGACGCGTACAGCTTGATGACGCCGTCCGCGCCCGCGCTCGCCATGATCGGCAGCGTCGGGTGGAACTCGGTGTCGAGCACGCCCTCGCGCGCCTTTTCTCGGTGGCTCGGGATTTCCTGCACGCACGCGCGCGACCCGAGCACGTCCCAGAACCGGACGGAGCAGTCGTGGCTCCCGGACACGAGCGAGAAGCCCGCGGCGTCGATCGAGAGCGACGTCACCGCGTCGAGGTGCGCGAGCATCGAGTGCGTGCATTGCCCTGCGTAGACATACGTCAGTGATCTGCATCGATACGCAGTGAGGGAGTTGAAATAGCGCACCGGTCAAGATGTCGAAGATGCGGATGTGTTTGTCCTCGTGCCCGGTGATCAAAAGCGGCATCGTGGGATGGGACACGATGTTGTTTGCCTGCGACGAGATGCCATCTACAGAAGGTTATCACTGCACACAGAGCACGACAATCCGCGAAACGCTCACCTTCCGCAGGCTCAGTCTGCAGCCGCACGAGCTCCTTGCCGTTTTCGATGTCGAAGATCTTGATGACCGCGTTCTGGTACGCCACCGCGACCTTTTTGAGATCGGTCTTGATCGCCTCCACAGCGGTCGCGCCGGGCGCGTCGCCTTCGTTCTGCGGCTCGCCTGCGTCTAGGCCGTCGAACGACCACGACAGCTTGAGCGAGCCCCCGCCTGACGGACCACTCACGTCCCAGACTTTGACCGCTCCCTCGGCACCGCAACTGATGAGCGTACTCTCGTCGCGCACCAATGCGAGGTCCCACACAGCGTCGGTATGGCCGATGAGCTCCCCGCGGGCGCGCGTGGCGTCGTAGGGCGCGTACGTCGTGTGGGACGAAGGAGGCAGCGCCCATATCCGGATGGACGAGTCCAACGAGGCGGAGTAGAGCAGCTGCTTCGAGGGCGCGTGCACCAGCCGGGTGATCGCGGCGGAGTGCCCGCGAAGCGTGAGCTGGGGCTCAATCTCCGTGGTGGGGCGCGACCTGCAGTCCAGAGCATGGCATCAGTGAGTCGTCTAGTGTGGCAAAGGTTTTTCCTAAGAGGGCACGCACGCTGAAGACGCGAGGCCGGCTACGTCGACGCGCCAGATCTTCACGGTCATGTCGTCTCCGCCCGTGGCCAGACAGAGCTCGGACGGGTGGAATGCAATGGCGCGCACGGCATCGAGATGACTAGAGAGACTGTCAGCACGAAGTCCGTAACACACTGTCCAGGACAGCAGACGACTAGCCAACTAACTTCCGCAGTGTTCGTTTCGCCTTCCACGCCTTGGTCTCTTCACCCTCTCCGATCACACTGGACTCGTCCTCCTCCACCTCGGGCTCCTCGTCCTTGCCCTCATCATCCTCATCCCTTGCACGCCGCTCCCATGATGCAGCACCACTGATGGGCATGCTATGCTGTCCAGACTGCTCGAGTCGTGCCCGCTCCGCGGCCTCCTGCGACAAGCGCAGCTTCTCCCGGAAGTCTGCGTCCGGACGGAAGATCGCTGTGCCCAGCGCCTGCTCATCGTCACCGTCCTTGTCCCTGTTGTCGGAAGCCTCGTTCGACAGCTGACTGGGCTGGGAGGGCTGTCCAAGCTGAGACTGCTGTTGTTGAGCTGAGTTCGCCTGCAGGTTTTGCGCAGCACCTAGCAGGCCTGAGCCCATGTTATTGCGCTCCAGCGGGTTACCTTGCGGGATGGCAGGTGCAGAGGACGGGCCCGTCGCCATGTTCATGCCGTTCATGACGGAATAGTCCTTGCCGACCTCAGGCATCAGTTTTCGCGGACGGCCATTGTATGGCATCTGATCATACGGAGCATTGGGAAGCTGGAGAGGCAGGGTGGTGTTGTTGAGCAGAGGACGGTTCGGAAGCGGGTTGACCGCTTGAGGGGACGTGAGATACGAGATTTCCTGAAGACATCTGTACACGCTACATGAGTACGAGAGAGTGACGGGAACGAATGACTGACTGTTTCAAGTAATCCCGGCTTCGTGCTCTGCTCTTTGGGTCGCGCCCCGGCGGTGGCTTGCCCATATGACCGATAGTTCCCGCCGCACCATTGGGCATGCCCATCCATGTCTGGCCTCTACTTGAAGCGTTCGTGACAGCACCATTCACAGAGCCAGTTGACATGCGATCAGGAGGAAGCGGTGAATCTGTGGGATGGTTGCGAAATGAGCTATTTATTGCGGAAGCATTGTGCTCGAGACGCGCCTTCACTCCGTGGCGAGCTTCCGCTGCTTTCTTCTTTATGACTGTAAGCGTCATCCTTCTTCTCGCCCAGCTGTGCCTGCAACGTTGCCAGTTTCGTAAGAGGGACGGCCTGCGAAGCCGGTTGGGCTAGTTGCTTTGAACTGTGCGTGGACACGTCAGGACTTCACACAATGGGCTCGCGCGACATACGCACCGCTCGACGCGTAAGGCGTACTCGAGCATTTTGATTCGGCGCATAAGGTCGAGCTTGACATTGTCGAAGGAGCGCCGCTCGCCCTCGAGCAGGGCTATTCGCGCCTTGGTAGCGCGAGCAGGCCTTTATTTCAGGACACGCACCCACCGCGCAGAATATTCGCGACGCACCCGCATTTCCGCCCGCTCAATCTCCCACTCATTTCTGTCGCGTTCATATCTCCTCCATTCGGTCTGCAGGAAGTGTAGGACGTTGGAGAGGGTGAAGTCCTGGCCGCTCTGTGGTGGGACGGGTATTTCGGACTGCTGTGGGCCCTGTTGCTGGGGCGGTGGCTGGGGCTGCTGCTGCTGGTTCTGCGGGGGTCTGTTGGGCGGAAGGGGGCCCAAAGGACCAATCATGGGGAGCTGGATGGTGGGCGGGAGGAGGAGGGGATGGGTCGGGTGGCCGAGAGACGGATTGGGTCGTGCAGTCGCGTTGATCATGCTGTTTGGTCCAAACAGCGCCTAGCCACTCGCGTCTGCCGCCACGCTCGAGCTCGCTGTCTCTCTCGTCCTCGACGCTGCAGATACGGCACTGCTCAACGTCTGGTCGTCTGCAAGGCCATGTACCACGCGTGCCATCCACCGCCTCGTTTTCGAATACCGCGTTTACGTAAGGAAGACCAATAGCTAGGTCTCGTCCCGCCTAACTTACGCTCACTTTAAATTGGTGTTGCTACGCTTCCTCCGTTCACCCGCTGATGCTATGGTGATTCAACATGAAACGGCCATAGGCCACCTCTAACACGCCTCGTTTATGTCAATACATTTTGATATCAATCATCACGTCGTTCGAATTACCGTAACTAGCTGCGTAGCGAGGTCCATCAACAGTATAGCGAAGTGTGCAGAGCAGTCATCGAACTACAACATGGCAGTACGGATACAGAGGAGAGTGTTATACTCCATAACAATATCACATCCGTGGCCTAATAACTCAAGTTCTCTATCCTCGAACACTATGGAAGCAATGTCACCTGAAACCACTCCCAACAACCTCCTCATAACTCGGAGGCGGCGTCTCAGCGCGCTCGGAGAACGCAGGCGGCGCGATCGACGACGTGCCCGTCGACTGCGCCAGAATAGGTTGCGGCTGTGTCCCAGTCGCCTGTGCTGCAACCGGGCGTGGCGGTGTCCCCGTTGTATGCAGAGACGCACCGCGTGGAGGCAAAGGCGGAGCTTGTCGCAGGGATGGCGGGACGAGGGATGGAGGAAGAGTATGCGGAAGCTCCCGGCCTTTGAGTTTCTCCCGGATGAGGTACATCGCTACTGCGAATTCGTCCCGCGTGAGCCGACCGTCGTGGTTCGTGTCCGCGAGTTCCCTACGCAAATCTCCCGGTGAGCCTCCGGCACAGTCGAGAGCAGGGAGAGATACACGCACCATATCTCTGCCATGACGCCATCAGGCAGCTTGGACTTGGAGAAGAACGGCACCGCGACGTCGCCCTCGATATATCCCTTGCGCCACGGATCCAGGTTATCGAAGAACGTGTCGAAGCGCGCCTTGGCCACCGGGTTGACGTCCCACTGCTGGCTCACAGACCGCTGATGGCCCCGAGAAGGGGATGTCCTGGGGCTAGGAGCTATCGTGAACGCAGAACCTGTCACTTGCGACTGCACCGGTTGTGTGCTCGGTGCTTGGCTCCTATGAGGTGGGCTGAGCGAGACACCGGGGCTGGGCAATCTCGGAGTGATGGGTGTCCTCGGGAGCGGAACCTGTGTCGGGTCCAGCGAGGAATCCAGATCGATGAGCTAGGATGGACATATCAGCATGAGGGCCAAGGTACGGCGAAAACACACTCACCGACGACACCGGCCGAGTCTGCAACGATGGCAAAGTCAGCGTACTTGCAGCACTTGGTTTCGCGGGTACGCTCTGGGCGCTGCTTGGAGGAGGAGCCGCCGCAGGCAAGTCCTGCCCGGCCTTCTTCCTCTCCACGAGCTGCATAACTTGGGCGAACTCTTGCTGCGTCAAGTATCCTTTCTTTCCCGTGTCAACCAAATCCCTACGTCCGTTCTCAGCACCCATCACAGCTCCCGCAGTGGACACCACGTACATGATTTGGCTCGACACCTCCATCGTCAACCCGACCTTCAGCAAAAACGACGTCACAGTGTACCCCTGTGCGTGCCCCGTCCGCTCCGGGTCCAGAGTCTCGAATATCCTCTCCGCGTGCAGCCTCGTCGACGACTGCACGTCAAAGTACCCCGTCGCGTTCGACGCAGCAGGTACGGGAGTCGCCGAGGGACCCGGCGTGTTCAGTCGGGATGTGCTCGGGATCTTCGGGAGCGGTTTGTTGCCCGCTTGCTCGTAGAGTGCGGCGGGGAGGCTGGAGGGGAGCGAGGCGAGTGAGCCGGACATGCAGCCCCGCACGAGATACATGGCGATCGTGAAGTCGCCGAGGTCGAGCATGCCTCGGCAGGAGACGTCGGCAAGGTCCCTGCGGGTTGCCTGTCGGACGTTGTATAGGGCGAGAGAAGCATGGCGAACATACCATATTCGTGAGAGCGTCTCTTGCGGAAGCTTCGATTTTAGGAGGAGGCTACCAGCTTGTGCGCCTTGAAGAAACGATGCGTTTGGCTCCACAGAGTAGACCGTGGAAGTAAGCGATACGCACCAGTCAGCAGCCCGTTACTCGGGTTCTGTGCGTAGAAAATCTTGGCGAACTTGGCCTTGTCTTGCATAGTCAGCGGAGACAAACCTTCTAGGCTCTGCTGTTCAAGAGCCGAGGTGACCTCCATGGGTGTCGCTGGTACTGCGACTTCCTCAGTACAGCGGTATGCCATATTGCCCCAACAACTACTCACGCTGTTTAGAGAACAGATCTTGGTCTCGCCCGCCCTATGTTCGCAGAGTCAAGCTGCCATTCAGATATCATGACGGACAGACATACCAGCTGTTCGTTCCACGCCGACTCCTTCCCGCTCTCTATGGCTTCATACAACTCCATCGCCTTGAGCAGGGCCTCGTTCGCTCCCAACAACTCCTCCAGCATGTTCTCCTCCCTCGTAGACGCTGAGCCCGACGCTCTGTTCCTCGACTGCTCCGCCGCTGCACTCGCCAGCGGGATCTGTGCGATGATGTCCCTCTGCGACGCACGACAGCTGTCGCGAAACTCCTGCGAGTGGGAATAGTCGATCCTCGTCAGCGCCACCATCCATCTTCCCACCCCCACGGGAACATGACTGTATGCGCACCTGGATGAGCTCGCCCGACAAGTCCTCCCGCCGCGCGTGCCGCAGTGCGTCCAGCAGCAGTTCCGCGTTCCCTTTCCCAGCACGCGCCGCGGCGAAGCCGGCCTCCGGGTCCCCACCCGGGTCTGCGAACGGGTCAGCCGCGTCAGGGCGCCGCTTGCCAGCTGCTACCCCCTCCCGGCGCATGTTGTCGCACATCTTCAGCGCGTCCGTGAGCGCCTGGTCCGTGGCGATCAGGTCGTTGAAAAGCGCCTCCTCGCGCGTCGTCGAGGAAGAGCTCGCTCGGCGGCGAGACTTTGCCGCCTCGCCATCCACCCATTGCAGGTGCTCGAAAATGTCCTTCTGGAGTCGACACAGTTCTTGCGGAATTCCTGCGTGGGACATATTTAGTTTGCTCGTGGGCGCGGAAGCCTACTCGGGTCAGGCCGCACCTCGATGAGCGGGCCACCCAAGTCTTCTGTGCTTGAGAAAACGACTGTGTCCCGGAGTAGATCTGCATGACCACGAGCAGTCTTTGCGATGCTTGACACGCGCCGAACCCTCTCGTCGTTCGAAGGTGAGGGCGCCTGGGCTGGTCCGTTGGAGCTACTTGCTTGTCCGCTCCCGGTACCATTCGCGCGCCCGGTACCGCTCGTTAAGCGGCGTATCTGCAGGCGTCATTGAGACTCTCATGGATATACAGAGGGAGAATGAGCTGTGAACCGTATAGTTGTTCTTCACCCGCTCTTGAGCCACACGATCCGACCCTGCTCGCTCCAGTCCGTCATACAGCCGGAGAACATCGAGCAGCTCGGTATGCACTGCTTCAAGCTCCTTCAATGCCGTCGCGAGCACTGGAGAAGAATCGCGGGACCGTATCACATTGGAAAGCCATGAGATTTGCTCGTCAATGACGTTCAGCGAGGCGCGACAGCCATTCCTGAACTCCTGTAGACACGAGGACGAATGGCGTGATGAGATGCGTACATATTGGCGTATATGAGAAGGTAAAGGACGGACCGGGATGATACCCCTAAGCAATTCCTGCGGGCCCTCCGCGTTGACCAGGGCTTCGTGTAGCAGGTCGGCGCTGCCCTGCGCGTTCTTGGCCAGTGCTAATGCCTCGTTCAAGGCCTTTGACATTGCAGGCGGCGTAATCTCAGGCTGAGGGGTGGGGGCGCGTCTCTGACGCGTCGAACGACTCGGATCGTTACCTCCATAGTACGGCGCGAGACCGTTGTAGGCCATCATACGCTGGGAATGCAGTGTGTTCAGATGCCTCTGTCTAGCACGCCAGTAGGTACACCCGGCTCACCTGGTCGAAGTCATCGACCACCTCCGGTCCCAAGTGCATTCAAGAAGACAGGTGAGTGATTAGGTAGTCTCGAGAAACTTATCAGATGAGTGCGTCGGACAGCTTGTGTCGTCTCACCTTGCGGCGCAGCGTCCGAGTCCGCAGCGATGTACATATACGGACCACGGTGAAAGTAAGCCCCTGTGAATACTAGTGGCCGAGCCACAAGTTGGCGTATAGCCTGTCGCGCGTGTCGAATTAACAGCGCTGTGTAACGCAATACAGTACAGGCGTCGACCAGCGGTCCTCGTTGTACATGACGATGAGGAGAAGGAGGTCGAGCTCGCGGAGTCGCAGAGCCGCGCCACAGCCACCGTCGTCTGAAATCACTTGATAACAACATAAGTACTTATTTATTGCACAAACTCATCCGCCACCAAGTTGGCTCTCCATCCATGCCATTGCCTATGCGCTGAGTCTCCGTGAAACAGCTTCGTCGGTGCGCTCGCTTCGTCGAGCCAGCCTTCCCCGGTGTGCTTTTCCTCCTCTCAATCTCCAAGTGGTATGCGTGCGCGGAGCTCGGCGTGCACACCGCCGTGCTCTCGTGCGGGCTCATCAGCAATACGTTTGAATACCTGCTGGCATGCAGAGCAGGCTCGGGCACACCGCCTGGTAGTGCGTGTCTCATCCCATACCGTCTCGCGCGCACTGACGGACTTGTGATGGCAGGTGGGTCTTCAGAATCGTTGTGCGCGCGCTCACGATCTCCTCTGTCTCGGAGTCTGTGCCCTAAGTGCACACTCTTCGTCCTCCCCAACTTTCCGTCCAGCCCGAGCACATGGCCGCGCTGGCTCACCTCGGCCGAGGTGCGACTTCGGACTCGCCGCGCATACGCAAGGATACCAGCTCACCCGATGCAGACCCGGGTGCGGACGCGGGCGGGCCTCTGGCTCGCGCTCGCGAACGGGAAGGTGTGGAGCCTCGCGCTCGCGCTCACGAGCCTGGTCGTCGCGCTTTCAGTTTAACGCGTGATCCCCGACGCTCTGTGTGACGCTGTGGTACATATGGGGACTATACGTACACTTTCCATGTCTTCAAGTTCGGTATTGCTACTCACTGTCTCTTAGTAAAGCATCCCGCGCGGTACAGGCTCTGCGTTTGCGGGTCGGATGACCGTGGCGACGGCGGAAAGGAAACTCGGTCTACTGGCACGAGCTTGACCGTTTCAATTTCCGGATTCGCGGCGCATGTTTCGCCTCATAATCGGGAACGCTGACCCCCGACGATATCATCCCGCAACTTCCTCGTGAACGACACTGGGCATCGAGACGCAGATGGATGTCCTCACGCAGAGCGACTATGGTCTCCGCTTCCGCAAGGGAGACGTCGTCACTATCCTGACGAACATCGGTCGCCGCACAGTTCTGTTGAGCTAACCCTGTTCCGCCGATCTAGCCGAAGAACGTCACCATCACCGTATACAAACCTTGGGCTACGTCGACGTTCACGACCAAGTAAGCACGCTTCCGCTCGTCTCATTCCCTCGTAGCCGGAGCTGGACCTGACGCACCCCCTCGCAGGATCAGCTCGTGCGAGAGAAACACCGTCGGGAGCAACGGTACCATAAGCTTCACGGACTACACATGGGCGGTCGGCCCGCGGTCGTCATGCCGAGCTTGCTCCTCAACTCGTCGGGCGTGTTGCGGGTTCGAGGGCCCGAACCAGTACGTCGAGCCGCCCGTCGTGGCGCAGGTCGCGAGCGGCGCCGCGGGCGTGCTCGGTCGGGGCGCGGTCGTCGGTGCGTTGCTCGGCTTCTGTTTGGGGCGTGGTGGCGTGGTCAGTAGGTTGTTCGCGTGCGCGAGGCTGGGTGGGGTGTCATGCGGCGTTGGACGTTCAGACGTGTTTACGACATTGACGGGGATGTTCAGTGTTGTCAGTTTACGCTAGAGTTCTCTGTATCTGTTTGTCGGATTGTTTAGTAGGCCTGGATGTCGTCAGTAGCGATGGGATGGGTAGGAGGATAATTGGAAGCGTTATGCAACGTGCCTGTAGGATAGTACATTACGTGGGACATGATGTCCAACTGGGCGTGTGACGTACTTGTGCATAGGCTTCGCTGAGTTCATGTCGTCGCTGTCGTGCTCACCTTGGTTCGCGTTGGTGCGTACGTCGATGTTCATGTTCGCACCCATCCATGCAAGTACACACGTATGATCATTTAAATATGGAAGTCCAGTCCAGAGGAGTAAATGTGAGGAACAGAAACCGTACAAGTCCATGCCAAGCGGCGAAAGCCAAGGCTACGTGTAACATTTCAGACACTCTCCTCCTCGGGAGCCCCCAGTATCTTCATGAATATGCTGAAGGACATCTTTGCCTCCCTCCCCTGCTCCAGGAACTGAATCTGGGCCCGTGTACGCTCCGATGGCGCGGATTTACTTCCGAGAACCTTGATGATGCGCCAGTCAAGCTCGATCTC
Organism: Rhodofomes roseus; assembly: GCF_022264815.1. Lineage (NCBI taxonomy): Eukaryota > Fungi > Basidiomycota > Agaricomycetes > Polyporales > Fomitopsidaceae > Rhodofomes > Rhodofomes roseus. The sequence goes on along the minus strand of NW_025952998.1, from coordinate 5,620 downwards.
GTTGAATTCCTCCAAAAGCTTCATCAGCGGAGTGTCTTTGGCCAGCAGCGGCTTCAGAGTATGGTGGGCAGGTTTCATGACGCGGGTGCGAACTTTTTCCTCAAGGAGGAAGTCCCCTTTGCTGTGTCCGATGTCGACGAGGGAAGCACGTTGCCATTCCTTGATGTAGCCGAAGGCCTGTTGTTCTGGGTTGTATGTCGCAGCAAAGTAGATATAGGCGTAGAAGAACGACTCTAGGTCGTGTCGATACTTATGGATGGGTGGATCGCCCACGCGCAAGAGGTCCATCGCCATAAACGGGCCCGTGCCCGTGCGGTACCTTGGCTTGACTACGCACTGGGAGTCTGTCGCCACGTTCGACGGAGCCGCGCCCTCCAGCTTTGGGGGCTGTTCCGTTGCTTGATCCTCGGCAGTGGCTCGCAACTCCGTCGTCGTCGCCTTCGCCACTGAATTTTCTTTCCAGTCTAATGGCCAAACCATCGCGGCGTTGTCGCCCGCACGACGATTGGTCCTAGAACCGCCCGTGCCCTGATCTTCTGCGAGGTCCCAGTCACACAACGCGCCGACGACCCGTCCGTCCCGCTCGTACCACATGATGCTGTTGAGCTCAATGTTGCAGTGTAGCATGTGGTATTTCTCGTACACCCAGTGATGCGCTTGCAGATATGATCAGACAGATGATACTAGTACACTGAGGCCGGCCACATACCACGAAGAGCGTCAACAAACACGCTATGGAATCTTTGCGCCGATCCAATGGTCTCCAGCGGTTGATATCCCCTAGTCATCAGTTTACGAGAGACTCTGGGAAGGTCATATTCGGCGGTGCTTCCGGCTGCATGGTGGGCTCGGGGTACGGCCATCTCTCCAGAGGAATGGTCAGTTAGAGGTTGAGCGTTAGCCGCAACAGTACCGCAACGCGGCAACAGCCTAAGTACGTAGCGCCCGCAGGGCGTCTCACGAAGCCACAGTGGCTGCTTGGTGGCTGCCACACCCATTTCCCCAGTGTTGTGCGGGTTCCTCACTGGCATCAGCAACACGTTCGAGTCTCTTCCTTCGGGCACACCGCCTGGCGGTGCGCGTCTCATCGATCGTCCTTTACCGTCTCGCGCGCACTGACTGACTTGTGATAGCTTGTGATGGTAGGTGGGTCTTCTTCATTGAGGGCGTGCTCACGGTCTCTTCTGTGGCCTAGGTGCGCACTCTTCGTATTCCCCAACTTTCCGTCCAGCCCGAGCACACGATCGCGCTGGTTCACCTAGGTTGGCCGTGATGCGACTGGTCGTGCCGCGCATACGCGGGCTCGCCCGACGCAGACCCGGGTGCTGGCGTGAGCGGACAGCGGGCCTCTGGCTCGTGGTCGCGGACGGGAAGGTGTGGATCACCGTGCTCTCGCTCTCAGTGCAACGCGCTCTTCCCGACGCTCTGTGTGATGACGGGGCATGGGGACTCTGTACATACACCTTCCATCTCTTGGAATTCGACCTCCCTATTCACTGTCTCTTAGTAAAGCACGTTGTGCGGCAAGCCACGCCCCTTGCGGTGGCATATCCATCAGCCTTCCTGGTCTCAAACCTCCTGGATCCTCAGGGAGTCGGTGAAACCAATAATGACGCTTGGCGATATAACAGCGCTAGCGTCCGAATCGGACTCGGTTACTCAGAGCTGACACGCAGCCTGACACGGACGTCTGAGACTCGGCGAACATCTGCATATGCGTACACCAAACCCACCTGTGACAGGTGATTTTGCGACCTTCCGTACTTTTCAAATGCATTGCGCTCGTGCGTACCGAAGAATTCGAGACTGCAATAGGCGCACTTGTCGACTCACGATCCACGATAGAGGACGACGATGCCTTGAGATTATACAGTGATAATACAAATTTGTCGCAACGAAACGTCAGCTTCGCATGTACATATGATGAACCAGACATAATGAGATATGAGGAGTATTGGAAGAAAGCGGAACCACGATTACATGCCAATTAGGACCACCCTCTACGCATCAACAACCTCGGGCGCCCTCAGGATTCTCATGAATTTGCTATACGTCACGACTTCCTCCCTCTCCCTCTCCTTCTCTTCAATTTCAGCTTGATTGCGAAACGCCTTCTTCGCAGTGCTCCTGAGAAGTCGGATGTAGCTCGCCTTAATCTCGAGGTCTAAGAAAACATCCAGGAGGTCCATCAGAGGGCTATCCTCGTCCAGCAGCGGCCTCAGAGTATGGTGGGCGGGTTTCATGACGCGGGTACGAACTTTTTCTTCAAGGAGGAAGTCCCCTTTGCTGTGTCCGATGTCGACGAGGGAAGCACGCTGCCATTCTTTGATGTAGCCGAAGGCCTGCTCGTCTGGGTTGTATGCCGCAGCAAAATAGATATAGCCGTAGAAGAACGACTCCAGGTCGTGCCGATACTTGTGGATAGGTGGGTCGCCCTCGCGCAAGAGGTCCAATGCCATAAACGGGCCCGTACCCGTGCGGTACCTTGGCTTGACTACGGCCTGGGGCTCTGTCGCCGTGTTCGACGGTCCCGCGCCCTCCAGATTTTGGGGCTGTTCCGTTGCTTCACCCTCGGCGATGGAAGGCAGACTCGGTTTCGTCGCCGACTGCGCGGCTGGTTCTGGGTCTGGCGGCCATATCACCGCAGCAGCGTCACCAGCACGACGAGTGGGTCTGTACTCGCCCGTACTCTGGTCTTCCGCAAGGTCCCAGTCACACAACACGCCGACGACCCGTCCGTCCCGCTCGTACCACATGATGCAGTTGAGCTCAATGTTGCGGTGTAGCATCTGGTATTTCTCGTACACCCAGTGATGTGCTTGCAGATATAATCAGACAGAGACCATACTAGTACACTGAGGCCGGCCACTTACCACGAACAGCGTCGACAAAAACGCAATGGAATTTGCTCGCCGATCGAATGGTCTCCAGCGGTTCGTATCCCCTAATCATCAGTGTACGAGAGACCCTGGGAAGGCAATATTCGGCGCTGTTGCCGGCTGCATGGTGGGCTCTGGGTACGGCCATCTCTCCAGAGGAATGGGTTGAACGTTAACCGCAACAGTACGTAGCGCCCGCAGGGCGTCTCAAGAAGCCACACCCATTGTCCCAATATAGCAAGTGTAGTGAATGGCCCTCAGCCCTGTCGTGGTGCCGCTGAGTTCAATGCTCCCAGTTCGACTGACGGCAAGAGCTCAAGAATGTCTGAACAGTTAGCTATTGCCACATATAAAGCTCTGCTAACGCTGTTACAGTATCCCCGAATTGTGCAAGCCATCTGAGTACTATCAACGCTAGCGCGCCGGCGCATTGCGCAACGGTGCCGGTGACTCCTGGCAGCGGCGGCGGCATATGATAAGGTCTAGTGACTTACTGGCATGAGAGCGTCTGGTAGAAGCCCTAGATAGAACATCAAAAATAAAGTGACTGTGACTTTAGTGTGAAGTTCCAGAAGTGAAGAGATACAGGACGAGTTTGGCAAAAAGGCGAAACTATGAGTGCATGCCATTTGGAAGCCAGCATCACCCTTTACGCATTAACAACCTCGGGCGCCCCCAAGATCCTCATGAAATTGCCATACGTTATGGTTTCGTCCCTTCCCCCCTCCCTCCTTTCAATTTCGGCTTGATTGCGGGACGCCTTCTTCGCAGTGCTCCTGAGAGACCGGATGTAGTGCGCCTTGGTTTCGAGGTCTAGGAAAACATCCAGGAGGTCCGCCAGAGGGCTATCCTCGTCCAGCAGCGGCTTCAGAGTATCGTGGGCGGCTTTCATTACGTCGCGACGAATTGATTCTTCTTCCAGAAACCTCCGTTTATTGTCCCCGATGGCGACGAGGGAAGCACACTGCCAATCCTTGATGTAGCCGAAGGCCTGCTCGTCTGGGTTGTATGTCGCAGCAAAGTAGATATAGGCGTAGAAGAACAACTCTAGGTCGTGCCGATACTTGTGGACGGGTGGCTCGCCCACTCGCAAGAGATCCATAGCCATGAAGGCGCCCGTGCCGATGCGATACCTCGACTTGTCTGTACCCTGTGGCTTTGTAGCCGTGCCGGACAGTTGCCAATGCCCGCTGGGAGGCGGCCCCGCTGCTTGATCCTCGGGGACGGCGAGTAGACTCGTCGATGACGCCGCCGTCGACTTTGTGGCTGAACGTCCTGTTGGTTCCGATATTCGCCATACCACCTCAGAGTTGTCTCCAGCTCGACGAATGAGCTTGGACTCGGCCGTGTTCTGGTCTTCCGCAAGGTCCCAATCGCACAGGACACCGACAATCCTCCCGTCTAGTCGATGCCACATAAGGTTGTTCAGGCTGACATTACGATGCAGAATCTTCGAGGTCTTGTACACCCAGTGGTGCGCTGCGACCATGATGAGTATACAGTGAGGCGACGCTGAGACCCAAAATCCAATACCACGTACCGCGAACAACATCAAAGAACACAACACGGAAGTTATCTGCAGTCCCGATGGTCTCCAGGGGTTCGTACTCTCTGAGGACCAGCCAACGGCGGACTCGGAGGTTGTCTGCCTCGGGATCAACGCCCAACCGTGGCGCAAACTGAGGGAGGGGCATCTCTTCTGCGCTCTTCGTTATAGACCACTTGAAGTCCATGGTATGCTTCCGGTAATCTGGCTTCGTCTCTTCCAGACGTCGGCGAACCACCTTGGCCATCGCGTCCTCGGGCTTGTGGACAGCGTGCGGCCACTGGACGACGTGGCCACTGGGCGACCGTAGTAATGAGCAGAGAAACCCGCAGGCGCTTACACTGGCACGGCCCGCGCCGAGACCCCTCGACAGCCAGATCGTCAGCCAGATCCCAAAGGAGAGGCGTCGTCACCGATCGAGTGTACGCAAGGCGATCTCACGACACCTTCCGCGTTCGGCGGTCTGCCTTCCCCTTTCGTCCCAGGGTCGATCTTCTGTCGTCATTGTCGTCTTCTCTCGCGTTGGCAGATTGTGGCCGAACGATTGCTCCACATCTGGCCGCGCCCTCTGCGCATATAAGGCTGGCCTGCGACGCGATGGTCTGCGTCGAACAATCCCCGTCCTCCTCTCAGCAAGGCTACTAGGCACGGGCGTGCGACGAGAGAGTCGCGCACATGGAATAGCAATCTCACCGGGTGAAGGAGAAGCTCCGCGACCGATCCATGACGCTGCTCGGCTTCCCTTGCAGTCGTTTCCAGTGCGCATACATCTTACCGCGCCGGTAAGTAATGTATGCGCACTATGGTGCTTCTCTCCTCATCTACCTCGCAACTCGGCAGCCACCTATATGCGCCTAGCCCCCAAGTGATTTGCCGCTGATATCCGCTCCATCGAGGACGCTTGCATTCTCTCTTCAGTCTCGACACTGGATCTAGAGCAGGAACCTCGCGATTGACGTACGACCTCCATACTATGACATGACCGACGAGGATACACCGGTACCAGGTACAACGGTCAGCGACGCAACGTGCAAAGGGGCGGTTACAGTACGTCCCCGACTGAAGTTTATGAACGCTACATCTCCCGCCTCCGTCCAATCATCCCAATACCAACTGCGGGGTCATATAGTATTGATCCGGACATAGCTCGCCCGCTGTTTGATATCCTGGACGCGACCCACCCATTTCCGAAACT